>NC_134355.1:396645929-396945929 GCF_048569485.1 Anomaloglossus baeobatrachus
AGATTCAGAGAACTTTATAATATTGGGATGTGAAAATAAATTTTTTTCTTTTTTTCCACTAAAATATTGTTTTGGTCTCAAAGTTTTAATGTTCACAAAGGATAATAGGAGAGAATGGACCATAAAATTTGTTACACAATTTCTCCTGACTTTGCAAATATCCAATATGTGGTCAAAACTGCAGTGCAAAGCTTTGATGGAAAGGAACGCCATATTGGAGTTCAGATTTCGGTGAAACAGATTGCGGGTACAATTTTATATTGGCAGACAACCAAACCGGCTAAAAAACATGCCCCCCATAAGTAATCCCACTTTACAAAGTACACTTCTCAGTAATTTCATCTAGGGATGCAGTAAGCATATTTACAACACAGGTTTCCCACCTCATTTTATAGCAACAACGAGTGAAGAAAGAATAATTACTTTTTTGTTCACTAAAATGTTGTTTTATCCATAGGTTTTTAACTTTAATAATTGCAAATATGAAAAAAATAAGAAAAAGGAATTACAACTTTACCACGAAAACATTTTTTTAACCCCAGATTTCCAATTTTCATAAGGGGAATAGGTAAATAGGGCCCCTTAATGTGTTACACAATTTCCCCTGAATGAGGCAAAATCCTACTGTACAGTGCTGCTTTGCCACACCACAATCCTTGGGAGGGAAAGAGCACCACTTGTCTTTTGCAGCACAGATTATCAGAATACTTTTTGTACTCCATATACAGAGCCCCTAAGTGTCAGAGCAGTAGAAACCACCTCAAATAACCACATATCAAAAATTTCACATGTTTGGGAACACATCTATGGGTGTAGTGTCAATTTTGTCTTTGGAAAATACTACGAAAGCTGCAGAAGTTAAGATTGCTAATAAGACCTTCTAAGGCCATGTGCGCATGCTGCGGATTTACCGCGGATTTGTTGCGGATTTGCTGCAGAAAATGTTTCTAACATTTCTGCAGTCATTCCCCAGCAAAACCTATGGGTATAAAAAAATGCTGTGCGCACACTGCGTTTTTTTATACCTGCGGAGTTACCCGTGGATTTTCTGCTGCGGAATTAATGTGCATGTCACTTCTTTTCTGCACGTACCTGCAGTTTTTGCCATAGATAATGGTAAAAAAAACGCAGGGACCAACCCGCAGAAAAATTGCTGAAAAATCGTGGCAAAACTGAGGCAATACTGCGGCAAAACAGCAGGTGCGTTATTACCGCGTTTTTTGCTGCACGTGCGGTATTCTGCGACAGGGTGCGGATTTTTCTTAAGAATAATCAATTTTCTAGTGCACACATAGCCTTATGCCCAGAACATTGTAGAATCCAAAGATTGTGCCCAGCTCGTCTCGGGATTCTGGAGAAACACACAGTAAATTGAGCAAGCTTTCTCACTACAGCAATGCCAAAAATGTTAATGCAAACTGTGGTTTACATGTATTGTGGTGCTCATATTGAAGGGGAGGCATTTGAATTTAAGATTACATATTTTGCTGGATTTCTCTTCTGGGGGAAGGTATAGCACTTTTAAAGAGCATTTGTTCTATCAGTATTGTGAAAGTTCCCTAAGTTTCTGTTAATAGATGAAGGAATTGAGTGGGGACTTGTTTCTTTGTGGCTTGAGTTGAATCCTTTTTGATGGCAAGCTTTGGACTAGTCAACATGTATGCTGTGCTCTATGCTTGCTCTTATGCCTCAGAAATATGTGATAAAGGTGACACCCACTATGCATCCATGCATCCTTTCACTAATAAGACAGCAGAGTTGTTCGAGACTTCCTTTGGCCTATGTTCTATGGTGTCCTTCTTTTCAAAGATGCGCAAAATTGTTGTTGACTGCACTTTTGTGTACACTTAAAAAGACATGCAACAAGAGAGACACTGCCAAGTTAGAGGCCAGACGGGAGTTAAAAATTACTCCATCTGCCTCACTTCAGTGAAATTTCCTTTGGGAATTTTGTATGAATTACTTTTAACAGAATTTTTCATGTATGTTCTGCTGTAAGTGCTCAACGTAGACTGCAGGAAAACTGAGCCGATCCTTACTGCAATCTTTTGGGAGGCAGAATAAACAAATCAACAGCAGGTAAAGAATTGGTTTTATTACTATTTTTATGCTGTTACACCTTGTGGTATCAGTGATATGCTGACTTTTTTTTCTGAGGTCAGCACAATTACAGCAATTCCCGAGTTATATACTTTTTCAGGTTTGAGTACTATCACACTAAAAAAATACTTTTTGACAAAATAAAGGTTTTTTCTATCACTACATTTTGAAGGCTATACTTTTTTATTTTTCTGCTGACAATGTGATGGTTTGTTTTTATGGAATAGTTAAAGTTTGTATTTGTACCATTTAAGGCCATATAATGTTTTTGATTGATTTCAATTCCACTTTTTGTGCGGCAGAGAAAAAGAAAAAATAGTAATTCAGGATTTCTTTTCTTTTTTTATTTTTTTAAGCCATTGATTATGTTGAAAAAATGATAAGAAGCTTTATTCCTCAGGTCAGTATTATTACAGGGATACCACAGTTATATATTTTTTTAAAGTTTTGCCAATTTTACACCATAAAAGCAATTTTATAGAAAAAAATGTTTTTGCATTGCTATATTCTGAGAGCTATAGCTTTATTATTTTGTTGCTGATGGAGCTGTTTTGTTGCTGTTTTTTAGCAGGAAAAGATGATTTTTTCAGCTACACAATTTTATTTTGATAAGACTAAAATCTGAGATGCCTCAGATTTGCACTAACAAAGTAGAATATGTATATGGCAAACTAACATTTGCGTCACAAAAGCAAAACTTGACTACCTTGATTAGAAAGCCTACAACCTGTGGCTGCACAGAAGAGCAGGACAAAAGTTAAGCACTATAAGAGGGGCTGCTGATAAGTCTGTGGCTTTACCCAGAAAGAAACGAGATAATTTCTTGAAACTTTAAATTTATTCCACATAATCTCCACTAATGTCATCACACTTCTTACATCTTGGTGAATAATGTGGGTGGTCAACCAGTTGGAAGCCCAACTCTGCAAGTTTTGCCATGGTCACTTGTGCAGTGCGAGCGGAAGTGTTGTATTGCAGGAACATGATTCCTTTGGACAGCTTGCCGTGCCTTTTGGCTTTCAGAGCTGCCTTCAATTGGTCCAAAAGTTCAATGTAATACCTTGCATTGATGGTGGAACCCTTTTGAAGGTAGTCCACTAGCAGCACACTCTCCTTATCCCAGAACACAGACGCCATCACCTTAGTGGCTGATTTTTTTCAACCTGAACTTCTTTGGACAAGGAGAACCACTGTGCCTCCACTCTTTTGACTTTTCTTTGTTTTCAGGGTCAAACAAATATATCCAAGTCCCATCCATAGGGATTAGTCCATCCAGGAAGTTCTTATCAGTCTGGAAACACTGATACATTGTTCGGGAAGTTTTCAATTGCATGCTTCTCTGATCTATTGTCAAACATTTGGGGACCCACTTTGCAGATAGCTTCCTCATGTCCAAATGTTCATGGATAATGATACAAACACGTTCACGGGAAAACCCCATGATGTCTGCTATTGTTTTAGCTGAACTTCATCGATTCTCCAGCATGAGATTGTGCACAGCATCGACGATCTCCGGGACAACAACTCTTGGTTGTCCATGACGTTTCTCATCATTGCTGCTGAAGTGACCAGGTTTAAATTTGGCAACCCTGTTGTTAACTGTGGAATATGGAGGGCATTGATCCCCCAATGTCTGCGACATATCACCATGAATATACTTCATGGACTTTCCTTGCAGAAACAAGAATATTATCACTCCTCTGCTTTCAGTTGCTGTGAATATCGCATTAGATTCTGCCATTTTGTTTTCCCACGTGCGTAGGACACTGTTGCCATAAGCAACAAACACAAAATTTTGAAAACATATATTAGACACATAAAGCTTTCATGTGATGTGACATTCATTACCATATAAATAAAAAAATATCACAAAGCCAAAGACTTATCAGCAGCCCCTAGTACTTATTGTAATAGATGTGCATCTTACACAGTGGTTGCATAGAAAGAGGCAATCTATGCATTTTACAGTCCCCAAAGGTCTGGAAGAAGCCAACAGATCACGTCAACTGCTATATCTGCATGTTGCCTTCCATTAATAAATCTCAATAGTGTTTAGATATGTTATAGTAAATTTATATAGTTTTAGTACATTTTATTATGGCTAAGTTTGCAGAAATAATAATGTTGAAACATCTACACAATTTATATAATAGTATAATGAAAGCTCTAAAATAACATAGAAGCAAGAGCCAAATGCCAGCATTCATTGAGATAAGGGCACTTTACACACTGCGATCTCACTAGTGAGATTGCTAGTGAGCGCACCCGCCCCCGTTGTTTGTGCATCATGGGCAAATCACTGCCCTTGGCGCACAATATCGTTAGGCCCCATCACACATACTTACCTTCCCTGCGACGTCGCTGTGGCCGGCGAACCGCCTCCTTTCTAAGGGGGTGGTTCTTGCGACATCACAGCGACGTCACATGGCAGTGGGCCAATAGAAGTGGAGGGGCGGAGAGCAGCCAAATGAAAGACACGCCCACTTCGTTGCTGGAGGACGCAGGTAAGCTGTTGTTCGTCATTCCTGGGGTGTCACACGTAGCAATGTGTGCTGCCCCAGGAACGACGAGCAACCTGTGTGCAAAAGCAGTAACGATAATCAGGAATAGAACGTCGTGTCAACGATCAATGATAAGGTGAGTAATTTTGATCGTTAGCGGTTGCTCGTACGTGTCACACACAACAACGTCGCTAACGAGGCCGGATGTGCGTCACGAAATCTGTGACCGAAACGACATCTCATTAGCGATGTTGCTGTGCGTAAAGTGGCCTATATTTGAATTCAGCACATCAAACTTTTGAAAATTTGATGACCGGTGTTATTGCTGTACTGTGTCTGCTGTTACATCACATACTGTTACATAAGGTATTCATTTAATCTATACAGAAATCCAAAACATGAGAGCATTTTATTTTTATATTAATTACACAAAGAGAACAAATTCTACATAGTAGTCTATGTGCAATTAAAGAGCTGTCAATGGCTGTGCATTTCTCAGCTCCAATTATATTGCATTATTTCAAATTCAATATGTATATTTCAATTATAGACAATGGTGTCTTGATCTAAGATATAAGTGCCATTTCCAGATTTAGAAACCCCCTTTCTTGACTTCTGTTTGACAGAGGAGAGATTGTTCTCTGAAGGCAAAAAAACAAAATGCTGTGTGTGAAGGGGCTCGCTTAGTGTTACATATCAATAAATCAGCTTCTTTCTTTACCACAGCGCATGTATAAGGAGATAGATTCACTTATTTAAATGACCAAATCAGTCAACCTCCTTTTCACAAAGCACTGGTTATATGTTAACCTTGAAAACTCTTTATTTTGTTGAGCTCAAGCCAGAAATGGACCTGCCCAGTGTAATGTGGGTCTGCAAGTGTTTGCCTGTCAGTGCTAAAATGACAACCATGGACAAATATATTGCAATTCACTTTGTTTTTGCCTGATTTAACCTTCACACTTTAATACTTGTAAAGGGATCTGGACATACATAGTGGCCCCTGGGTTGGAGTCAGTCACTAGCCAGTGTTGCAGGCTAACAGAAGGAATGGTCTGGCAGGTTAGAACCAGGAGGTCGAACAAGGAACTAGTCAGGCAGGTTAGAACCAGGAGGTCGAACAAGGAACAAAATTGTAAGGCAGGAGAGTGGTCAAAAAATGAGCCAAAGTCAAAATCCAGTAGAAATATAAGCAAGCTACAAAGAGTTTAACTAAATCTAATCAAGCTATAACTGGCAGTGAACAGCAGGATTATAGGAACGTAAATAGCTTGCAGCCATGTACATGCCACAAAGCAGGTAGCAAAAACTGGCAAAAGTTAACTTTTGATCTCCTGGCTATGACATAACTACCAACCCCGTTAGACACAAAATTGGAGTTTTTACTGCTTATCACCTACAAAAAGAGTGCAGTGCAGCCAGCAAAAGGCAGGAAGGACAAACACATCAATACAGATGTCACACATGGACTTAGGGCAAATGCTATCTTCAGAATTAGATATCTTTCTTAATACAAAAAGTTTACTGACTATTGAGTTATATGTAAAGTAAACAAACCTGTTGAATAGTGAAATGGTGGTCAATATTCCAATCTTAACAGATGGGAAACTACATGCTGTCCTTTTAATGGATGATAATATGTAGCTTCTCTCTGCTACAAATAATTAATATACAGTGAAAAGCAAATGGGTAACTATTTCAACTTTTTACTTTCAGATTCCATATCACATCACCCAATACAGTTTTAAGTGTTAAACAATGTTACTTTTGTGGAGAATCATCTTGGCTATCCCATACATAAATTTCACTTCCAGATCAGTTATGCAAATTCTCATCATGTCAATGCATTGTTACTGTTTTTCTGCTAAAAATCTAAATTTATATTTTTATTATTTTGTTAGTATTTTGTAAATCCACCTTTGGCTTTCATCACTGCCTGAATCCTTCTTGGCATGCTCTTAGTCATATTCAAGCATTTCTCAACTGAAATCTGATCCCAGGTCCTTTCTGCACATTCCAAATGTTTGTGCATACTGGTCAATCTATTTGGGTATGTATAAAGAGTGTCATTCAACACTACCCACAAGTTTTTGATTGGGTTGAGATCTGGGGATTGTGGAGGCAAATTCAGCACCTCTGTTTCATTGCTATTGAACAATTTCTTTGTAAATCTCGAAGTATGCTTCGGGACATTGTTCTGCTGGATCACAATGTCATCCCTTTCAAACTCATAGTACTCGAGTGTACGAAGCAACTCATCTTCTAGGATACATATACAGTGGGGAAAATAATTATTTGATACACTGCCAATTTTGCAAGTTTTCCTGCCTACAAAGAATGGACAGGTCTGTAATTTTCATTGTAGCAATACTTAGACCATGAAAAACTGTGTTATGTTCGCCGACCAACCAGGGATGTTGAACCCCTTTAGGCCACAGCACCCAGAAAACCCAGAGAGGCTTAACTATGAACCTATACCTGATTTTCTCCAGACCCCTGATAGTGAGGGTGTTACGTTGCAGGTGTGAGTCTGGGTGTCACTCGGGAAGACGTGCTGTAACGGCTGGCCCCAGTGGTATGGGAGCCACAGTTTCTAGGATTAGACTACAGCAGCAGCCAGTGTCAGGGTTCCATCTGGGATGGATGGATGGCTGGAGGATACAGCAGCAGTGATAGTTACTTGTAGAAATGGTTATCATGATAACCGGCCAGCGTAGATAGTAGCAGCAGCAAAGGCACAGTAAAGTAGCACAGCACTGAAATATAAACAAGTGTCAGCAGCAGCAGACAGCACAATAGCAGCAGCACTAAAGAACCTTACAACTAGCAATGAAACTAACTCATTGCCCAAGCACCTCCCATAGGGAATAGGTGACTTAAGTACCTGCAGCCTCCCAGCTGGCCTGGGAGAAACTTCTGGATTAGGAGGATGCTGGCCCTTTAAGAAAGGGGGTGTGCCAATGGGCACATCCTTCGGACAGAGGCGGGAAATCTGCAAGGTGTACAGATACTTCAGGAGGAAGCATGAGATGGGGGTGGGACCACCGCCGCAGGATGCCTGGACAGGTGAGAAAACCAACAACCTTGCCAGGGAATGGGGGTAGGAGAGTGTGAGGACACTGGTATGGGAGTTGCAGACAGAATAAAAAAATTCCAGAAAAACCCATTGCCTCATTTTTAAACAATAGTTTTTCCCTTTATTGCATGAAATAAGTATTTAATACAATAGAAAAACAGAACTTAATATGTGGTACAGAAATCTTTGTTTGTAATTAGAGTTCAGAAGTTTCCTGTAGTTCTTGACAAAGTTTCCACACTGCAGCAGGGATTTTTGCACATACTTCCATACAGATCTCCAGATTTTTAAGGTTTTGCGGCTTTTTCTGGGCATCATTGAGTTTCAGTTCCCTTCAAAGATATTCTATTGGGTTCAAGTCTGGAGACTTGCTAGGCCACTCCAGGACCTTGAAATGCTTCTTACAGAGCCAAGCCTTAGTTTCCTTGGCTCTGTGTTTTGGGTCATTGTCATGCTGGATGACCTAGCCATGACTCATCTTTAATGATCTTACTGTAGGAAGGAGGTTGTTGACCAAATCTCATGATACATGACCCTAACTATTTTCCTTTCATTATGGGGCTGTCATCCTGTCCCCTTTGCAGAAAAGCACCCCAAAATGAAGCTGTTTCCATCCCATAATTCTTGGTTGGAATGGTATTCTTGGGGTTGTACTCATCCTTCTTTTTTCTCCAGACATGGCGAGTGGAGTTGATACCAAAAAGTTCTATTTATTATTATTATTATTATTTATTATTATAGCGCCATTTATTCCATGGCGCTTTACAAGTGAAAGAGGGTATACGTACAACAATCATTAACAGTACAAAACAGACTGGTATAGGAGGAGAGAGGACCCTGCCTGCGAGGGCTCACAGTCTACAGTTAAGGTATCATATGGCCACATGACCTTCTCCAATGCCTCACCCAGTTCATCTAGATAGTCATTGGTGAACTTCAAATGGGCCTAGACATGTGCTAGCTTGAGCAGGGGGACATTGCATGCCCTGCAGAATTTTAATCCATGATAGTATAGTGTGTTACAAATGGTAATCTTTGAGACTGTGGTCCCAGCTCTCTTCAGATCATTGACCAGGTCCTCCTGTGTAGTTCTGGGCTGATTACAGACCTTTCTAAGAATCATCCTTAGCCCACGAGGTGAGATCTTGCATGGAGTCTTTAACTGAGTAAGATTGACAGTCATCTTGTGTTTTTCCAATTTTTAATAATTGCCCCAACAGCTGTTGCCTTCTCACCAAGCTGAATGTTTATTGTCCTGTAGCCCATGCCAGCCTTGTACAAGTCTACAATTTTATCCTGGTGTCCTTAGATAGCTCTTTGGCCTTGGTTATGGTAGAGAGATTGAAGCGTGATGGTTGTTATATGTGGCAGGTGTCTTTTACACAAGCTGCAAGTTTAAACAGATGCAATTAATACAGGTAATGAGTGCAGAGTAGAAGAGCTTCTTGAGTTTATTAAAGAAAAAATAACAGGTCTATGACAGCCAGAATTCTTGCTGATTGGTAGGTGATCAAAACCTATTTCATGCAATAAAATGCAAATTAATTATTTAGAAATCATACATTGTGAATTTCTGCAATTTTTATTATTTCCGTCTGTCATAGTTGAAATGTATCTAAGATAAAAATTACAGACCTTTCCATTCTGTGTAGGTGGGGAAACTTGCAAAATCAGCAGTGTATCAAATATTTATTTTGAACACTGTAGCTCAGCATTGAGACTACCATCGATCCTGGTCAAGTATCCAATGCCATTGGCTATAAAATAAACCCATATAATTAGGCTTACTCCACTAAATTTGACACTGACTTCAATTTCTCAATTCTTTAAGCCTCTTTTTCCACTGTTTCTTCTAGACCTATTTGCCCCATCAAAGCCTAGTCTATTGAAGTTTTTCTCATCACTCCAAAGCACCCATTTCTACTGTTCCACTGTCCACATTTGTACTTTTTGCAAACTCTTTTGCGGATGCTTCTTATGATGTCCATCTCTTTGTTATTATATGGATGGACTTAATTTCATATTCTTCCAACTATCTTGGCACTCACATGATGCTACATGGCAATTTTCTTGGCCAAATTACCTCTTTGATGTGCTTAATGATGCTGTTTCTCTCTTCTTGGTAAATCTTCTTCATGGCTGCTCCTCAATTTGAACCAGTGACCTTTCGCTTAGGAATTAATGTAATAAAACATTGAGCTATTAGAAAATGTGAGAACAGATTGTAATTTGTAGTATACAGGAAGAAAAATAATTCCCAAACACCAGGAGCAAAACAGTTACAATGAAGTGAGATAACAAGAATCTGCTTAACTAGTAAAATGCTAAATAGTTGCAAGTCAAATTTATGCTTGAGCTAGCCTTGATGATTGTCTATAAAATGAAGGTAGTCTCACGCACAAACATGTAGTGGATGGTGAGATATGGAGACTGAAAGTCAAAAGTTCAAAACATTGTTACCCTTTTGCTTGTTACTGTATATCTCTGAGAATTTAAAATCCATTCACTCAGCATGCCATAATATACATGTTTATTTAAACCAGGCAACCCATTTAATACTGTATACAGTGCATATTGTTTACTTTAAATCATTTTTTAAGGACACAAGATTTGTACTCCAATTTTCAAAATTGTAATGATTTTTATTACAGATTCTACTAGAGATTACAAATAATCGTATTAGCAGTACTGAAAACTTCGCACTGCACCGGTTAATACTAGCTCAACTCCTTTGTGACAAAGCCACATTTTTCAAATCTGACATATGTCACTTGGGACAATAATAAAGGCACTGTGCTTGGATCCAAAGATCTCAAATTTGGACTCATCAGACCAAAGCACAGATTTCTACTGGTCTAATGTCCAGTAGTTGTGTTCTTTAGCCCAAACAAGTCTCTTCTGCTTGTTGCCTGTCCTTAGCAGTGGTTTCCTAGCAGCTATTTTACCATGAAGGCCTGCTGCAGAAAGTCTCCTCTTAACAGTTGTTCTAGAGATGTGTCTGCTGCTAGAACTCTGTGTGAAATTGACCTGGTATCTAATCTGAGCTGCTGTTAACCTGCGATTTCTGAGGCTGGTAACTCAGAAAAACTTATTCTCCGCTGAAGAAGTGACTCTTGGTCTTCCTTTCCTGCTGCGGTCCTTATGTGAGCCAGTTTCTTTGTAGCGTTTGATGGTTTTTGCCACTGCATTTGGGGACACTTTCAAAGTTTTCCCAATTTTTCGGACTGACTGACCATCATTTCTTAAAGTAATGATGGGCACTCATTTTTCTTTACTTGGCTGTTTTTTTCTTGCCATAATACAAATTCTAACAGTCTATTCAGTAGAACTATCAACTGTGTATCAACCAGACTTCTGCACAACACAACTGATGGTCCCAACCCCATTTATAAGGCAAGAAATCTGACTTATTAAACCTGACAAGGCACATCTGTGAAGTGAAAACCCTTTCCAGTGACTACCTCTTGAAGCTCATCAAGAGAATGCCAAGAGTGTGCAAAGCAGTAATATAAGACATATTTTCAGTTGTTTCACAATTTTTTGTTAAGTATTTCATTCCACATGTGTTAATTCATAGTTTTGATGCCTTCAATGTGAATCTACAATTTTCAGAGTCATAAAAATAAATAAAACTCTTTGAATGAGAAGGTGTGTCCAAACATTTGGTCTGTACTGTACGTTACTAAAAAAATCTGCTATTTATACCATGACAGATCATTCATTTTCAGATCACTGTTAAAATCTGACAAATGTTAACCTCTTCATGACTGATAATGTACATGTATGTCATTAACATGAAAGAAGAAATACATGTCCAGCACAAAAAAAGACTCATCCTTTTTTTCAACACCCCAATAACTCCTTCCCATGTGGAGAAGACAGACCTGCATAACATCAGGTCTAGTTGGTCCGGTTTACACGTTTTGAGGAAACCCTCTTAGTGATATCCTAATCCCAACATGACATAAAACCAAACTTAAAAACCTACCTGGAGAGGGAGGAAACACTTCTCCCCTCCATCCCCAGGTGCTACAATTAAGACCATTAACCCTTTATTGACAATTACAACAAATAAAATTAAGAAAGTCCTTGGAAAAAAAACTTTTGTTTTCACAAGAGAAAAATATAAACACTTTAGTAATGCAAAATCACTTGCTGACAGGAAGTGCGTCACTGATCCAGTCCTTAGGTGCACCCGTCACTTAATCAGGGAGTGCCAATGGGTTGTCATGACAACCTGTCATCACGATCCTCCTGGGAATGCCAGCTGAGAGGCGGTATTCATAGGAGGTCATCATTTGCTATATAGAGCCATGCTGATGCACTGATCTGCATGGCATGGGTGATCAGACGATCATAGCTCCAAGTCCCCTAAGGTGACTATTAACTATTGTAAAAAGTAAATAAAACGTTTAAAATTAAAAAAAAAAAACAAAAACACAAAAGTTCAGATTACCCCCATTTTGTGCCACTAAAAATAAAGCAATAAAAAAGATATAAATATATTATACTGCCACTTTCAGAAATGTCCCATTTAATCTGATTGGTAAATGACTTAACAACAAAAAAATGAAAACTCCAGAATGACATTTTTGGTCTCTGCAACCTTGCAGTAAAATGCAATAATAGGTGATCAAAATATTGTATTTACTCAATATAGTATCAAAAAAAACGTCAGCTCAGGATGTAAAAAATAAGTCATCACATAGCCCCAGTTCCCAAAAAATGAGAATGTTACTTGTCTCAGAATATGGCAACAAAAGCTAATTTTTTTTTGACAGAATTTGTTTTTACCATTTAAGTAAAAAGAAAATTATATAGTTTTGGTATCTAAATACTCGTACTAACCTATTGATTCATACTGACAGGTCAGTTACTATATAGTGAACACAGTAAATTTTAAAAAAGAAACCATTGTAGAATTGCACTTTTTTGCAATTTCACCACACTTGGAAAAGTTTTCCTTTTTTTGAGCATATTATTATAATATGTGGCCTAATGAATGGTGTCATTCAAAAGTACAACTCATCCAGCAAAAAAATGCCCTGCTATGGCTATATTGATACAAAAAAAACCATTATGGATCTTGGAAGAAGGGGAGATAAGAACAAAAATGAAAAGGAAGAGCTCTTCCTCTACCTCATGCCTCCCACTCCCCAATCCTTATTTAAAATATTTAAATTGGCCTGTAAATTCAGGCAACTTTGGAATTTTCACTTCACTTAGCAGGAAAGCCAGAATCATCACTGCCCATGGCCTTCTGCGATAGAGTTAACATTGCAGTATCACATTGCAATCAGGAACAAAATGTCTCTCACTGTGATCCTAAACTTTATTCTACCCCTCTCTTTTGCAAACACCAAGAAGAGGAAGAAAGAAGTGACATGAAACTCATACAAGCAAATTCTGGCCCAAATGTACTCCAGTTATGATACACTTTTTGCTAGTAGAGATGACTTAACCCTTGGTTTGGTGTTTGGTGTTTGTAACCAGCACAGACTTTAGAAAAAACAGAAGTTGGTGCTTTATATATATAAGCCGCTTGTGCGAGCATTGGTATGCTTGGATACGCTCGGTGCTGAGCTCAGTGCGAGCCTATTGCAGTGTTTAAAAGGCTTGCACTGGGGTATCAACAGGGTGATTAGATGCAGTGTGCACAAATAAAAGAAAAATAGAAAATCTCACCCTTCCTTTAGCTGGACATTTTCTGTTAATGGCTGGCTACATGTGGGCAGCGACTCGGAGGGTGCGACTTAAAGCACCACTCCAGTCATCCCCCCAAAAAAATGTTAGAGTGATGCTTTAACCATGACCTAAAACACATCTTTTTAGACAAGCTAATCACATCAAATGACTAATATATTTTCCCTCCATTTCTTTCCTTTCAACATTTGTTCTCCCAACCTGGACCCTTTTTGAACAGTATTCCCCACTCTCTGTATACTCAGTAACACTTTATATCTGTGTATATGCTGATAAATGCTGTTGATCTGCTCATAAAGCTCTATATGTACTACCTTATTTATTTAGTACATGTCTGGACTAGAGATGAGCAAACCTGAGGTTCTGTGTTTGAACTGAACACCAAGTTAAAAAAAATCAAGGTTCCGGTTCGGATTTCGGATGCCTTACGTACAAACTTAACTTGTGTGAGCAATCCTGTGCTTAGGTACGCTTGGTGCTTGGTCCTGTGCAAGCCTCTTTCAGTGTTTGAACAGTGCACACTGGGGTAACAACAGCGTGCTAGTATATAGTGTGCAACAAAAAGAATTTTGAAAAAAGGGATTTGCTTATGGCGAGCTGTATGTGGGTGGAGACTCAAACTGCCAATTACTGACTCCAAACCTCTCTGGCAAGGTTTGGACAAGTGAAGGTATGGTTTGTTTTCTGCCAGTGAACCGAACTTCCAAAGGTTTGCTCATCTATATTCTGGACCACATAAAACAAGTACTTTTTATCATTTTTATCCACCTTTTTCATCGTAAAGTGTGAATTTGCAATCAGGACGCTTACTCATGTTTATATTGTTGAGCAATGTGTTACTCTGTAATGCCTGATATACTTTGTACATGTACACTCTGTGAGGTAGCGTGGTCGGCTGCGCAGCAGAAGACACGGGATCCAGGCACCAAGGTTCACAGCACACGGTTTATTATCCAAACAAAAGTCCACAACGGTACACATGTGCCTTTCCGGCAGAGAACTCAGGGAGTTGTGATCACTCCCTCACACCCGGCACACCTGCCCTTGATCCTGTTTCCTTTTAACCCTTCCTTAAGCCTGTAGGGAAACAGCATTAACCCTGGAGTGGAGTTACTTTCTATCATGGAGTGAGCACAACCGGGGCGAGACATACCGGCTGTCATAGATAACCCCGGTCACAGTCTCACATACCCCCCCCTCAGTTCAAGCGAGCGGGGTTGAACTCCTGCCATCAAACACGGGCCGCGGGACAAGGAATCGGCGTTGCCCTGCAACCTACCGGCCCGGTGTTCAACCGTAAACCGGAAGTTCTGCAGAGAAAGGACCCACCGGGTAACCCGGGCATTCCGTTCCTTGGCGGACCTCATCCAGACCAGTGGAGAGTGATCCGTCACCAAGCGAAACTGTCATCCCAGCAGGTAATAGCGTAGGGACTCCAAGGCCCACTTGATCGCCAGGCACTCCTTCTCCACTACGCTATAATTCCGCTCGGGAGGGGTGAGCTTCCTACTTAAGAAGGTGATGGGGTGTTCCTCCCCCTGAACCACCTGAGACAGCACTGCCCCCAGGCCGACCTCCGAGGCGTCAGTCTGTACTATGAACTCCTTCCGGAAATCAGGGTTTACAAGAACGGGCTGTCCGCACAGGACCCCTTTCAGGGCCCGGAAGGAGTCCTCGGCCTGCGGAGTCCAGCGCACCATGACGGACTTCTTGCCTTTGAGAAGGTCCGTCAAGGGGGCTGATAGTCTCGCAAAATCTTTTACAAACCTCCTGTAGTACCCCACGATACCCAGGAAGGCCCTAACCTGCTTCGTGGTCAGGGGTCTAGGCCACTTCTGGATCGCCTCAACCTTGTTAATTTGGGGCTTAATCACTCCTTGGCCTATTACGTAGCCCAAGTAGCGGGCTTCCGTAAGTCCCAACGCACATTTCTTGGGATTGGCTGTCAATCCGGCTGTTCGAAGCGCGTCTACCACCGCTTGTACCTGTTCCAAGTGGGTCTGCCACTCGGAGCTGTAAATAATGATGTCATCAAGGTACGCTGATGCATACGCCTGGTGGGGTTCCAGCACCAAGTCCATCAACCTCTGGAACGTGGCCGGAGCGCCATGCAACCCAAAAGGCAAGACAACATAGTGGAAGAGACCCTCCGGCGTAACAAAAGCGGTTTTCTCCTTGGCGGACTCCGTCAGGGGCACCTGCCAGTACCCCTTGGTCAGGTCGAGCGTGGTGAAATATCGCGCCTGTCCCAGCCTATCAATCAGCTCATCCACCCGGGGCATGGGGTAGAGATCGAACTTGGATATTTCGTTCAATCTCCTAAAGTCATTGCAGAACCTTAAGGAGCCATCGGGTTTTGGTATTAGGACAATAGGACTAGCCCATTCACTCCAGGATTTTTCAATGACCCCCAGGCGTAGCATTGTCTTCACTTCCTCTGATATGGCTTGTCTTCAAGCCTCCGGCACCAGGTATGACTTCAGGCGTACCTTCAGGTGAGGCTCGGTGACAATGTCATGTCATATCAGACTGGTCCTACCCGGCAACTCGGAGAAGACATCGGGGTTCTGCTGAACCAGCCGTCTGGCCTCTCGCCTCTGTTGCTTGGTGAGGGCTTCTCCAATCCTTACTTCCGGTTCGTCCTCTCCGGAGGTTGCGGGAGCCGGGTTTGAACGACCCGAAGAGGAGGGAGATGGGGGAAAATCAACCATCAGGCTTTCCCGTTCCTGACAAGGTTTTAATAGGTTAACATGGTATATTTGTTCAGGTTTCCGCCTACCGGGCTGCAATACCTTATAGTTGACCACCCCGACTCTTTCCTTTATCTCGTACGGGCCTTGCCACTGAGCCAGGAATTTACTCTCCGCCGTGGGGATCAATACCAACACTCGATCTCCGGGTTTAAAGGTCCGCACGGTGGCTTGTCTATTGTAGCGGCCGCTTTGCGCGGCCTGAGCCTCCTGTAAATGCTCCTTCACAATTGGCATGACCACGCTTATGCGGTTCTGCACTCCTAAAATGTGTTCAATCACACTTTTATGGGGGGTGGGCTCTTGCTCCCATGTTTCCTTTGCCGGGTCCAACAATCCCCGGGGATGTCGCCCGTATAACAATTCAAAAGGCGAAAACCCCGTGGATGCCTGTGGCACCTCTCGTATGGCAAACATCAAATAGGGAAGCATCATATCCCAGTCTTTCCCGTCTTTGGAAATCACCCTTTTGAGCATGGTTTTCAGGGTTTTATTGAATCGTTCCACTAAACCATCCGTCTGAGGATGATACACAGACGTACGCAACTGCTTGATCTGGAGTAGCCGGCATAGCTCTTTGGTCACTTTAGACATGAATGGGGTCCCCTGATCCGTAAGGATCTCCTTGGGCAACCCCACCCGGCAGAACACAGCAAACAACTCCGAGCTATAAGCTTCGCCGCAGTATGTCTGAGAGGTATCGCCTCTGGATACCGGGTGGCAAAGTCAACGATCACTAGGATATGTTGGTGCCCTCGAGCAACCTTTACGAGGGGCCCCACCAGATCCATCCCTATCCGTTCAAAAGGGACTTCTATAATGGGTAACGGTACCAACGGACTGCGAAAGTGGGTCAGGGGTGCGGTAAGCTGACACCTCGGGCAGGTTTCGCAGAACCGTTTTACCTCCCCAAAGACCCCGGGCCAATAGAACCTTTGCAATATTCGCTCCTGCGTTTTCTTGACCCCTAGGTGGCCACTCATCAGGTGTTTATGGGCCAAGTCGAGGACCCGCCGGCGATACGGCTGGGGCACCACCAACTGCTCTACCCCTACGCCCCGTATTTCATCTACCCGGTAGAGTAAATCCTGCTTAAGAGCGAAATGGGGGTATCTTACCTGGGCACCGGGCAGCTGTGCCACCCCGTCAACTACTGTCACCCGACTCCGGGCATGTATTAATGTAGGGTCCTGGAGTTGGGCTGTCCCAAACGTGTCCGGGATGCCTCCAACTCCGGGATGGGCTCAACCGTCTCAGCCTCTCCTGCCAAAACCTCTAGGGGCGACCTATCGGTTTCAGATTCTGTCCCTATCATGGGAACCCCTACGGCAGGCGTCCCGGATTCAGGATTGTAGGGCTCAGGTCCCGGACTGACCAATATCTGAGGGGACTTAGGAGGTCCCTTCCATAAAGTTCAAAAATAGGGCAGATCCCTTCCTAGGATCACATCATAGGGAAGAGTGTTAATAAGTCCCACCTCATGTTGCACCTGACCGCAAGGTGCTGTGATGGTGACAATCCCCGTGGGATAGTCTCGGCGGTCCCCATGTATGCAAACCACCCCCACGGTACGTCCTGTGGCCTTTACTTTAGCCCTTAGGGTTGATCGCACAAGGGTCACTAAGCTTCCGGAATCCAACAAGCCTGTAACCGGACATCCATTCACCTGTATTTGGCACAAGTGGGGCTCAGTCTCTGGGTAGACCAGGTCAGCGGTACACACCACCTGAGCATACATTGAACCCCGCCGGGTAACCCCACAGTCCAGAGGCTCCGTGGTGAGTGGACACTGGGCTTCCATATGTCCCACCCGCTGGCACCGCCAACATCTAATAGGGAAGGAAACCCCCTTGACGAGTTGTCGTTTAGGGTACACAGCCTTCCGGACCTCAGGGACGGAGGGTGCGGCCTCAGACGGGACAGTAGCGGACTCCCGCACCGGTGTCAGCGGTGGGTCCTTGGTCCTAGGCTTGGAGGGGCCGGACCGACGGGCGGTACGCAAAGTCTCAGTGTCCCGGATCAAGTCCTGCGTAGCCACATGCCGCTCTACCAGGCCCACTAATTGGTCCAGGGTACTTGGGTCGCCCTGTCCAACCCACCGTTGAATGGTGACGGGTAAAGTGCGTACAAAACGATCAACAACTACCCTTTCCACCATTTGCGCCGGGCTCAGAGTGTCAGGCTGCAACCACTTTTTTACGAGATGCAACAAGTCATAGGCCTGGGAGCGTACGGGTTTGGCTTCCTCATAGAACCACTGATTTACCCGCTGAGCCCGTACATAGGTATTCACCCCCATCCGAGCAAGTATTTCGGCTTTCAGGGTTGCATATTCTAAGGCGTCCTCGGTACAGAGGTCCAGGTATGCTTTTTGGGGCTCCTCCGTCAGATAGGGCGACAATACCTCAGCCCACTGGGGGGTCGGCAGTTTTTCCCGCTCGGCCACCCGCTCAAACACCGCCAGGAACGCTTCCACATCATCCCCCGGGGTCATCTTTTGCAACGCTTGTCTCACCGCTTTCCGGACGCTGCCGTCGTCACCCGTTCCCGGGTGGTTGCTGCCGGTCTGGCACGGATCGACTTGGCCAGGAGGACCATCTGTTCTTGGTGCCTCTGTTCCTGCAATTTCAAGGATTGCTGCTGATGATCCAACGTCCGGAGCAGGTGTGTATTCGTCTGTTGTTGCTGTGCAGTAGCCTGAGCCAGCTGCTTTAATATGTCCTCCATGGCGTTGCCGGGTTTGGGCTGTAGAATAGCCGCTTGAATCCAGGACATGTGCTACCGGGTCACCAGAAATGGAAGCTACACCTCACCGGGCTGGCATGCCCGCCGATTCTCCACCATATGTGAGGTAGCGTGGTCGGCTGCGCAGCAGAAGACACGGGATCCAGGCACCAAGGTTCACAGCACACGGTTTATTATCCAAACAAAAGTCCACAACGGTACTGTTAGGGCCAGGTGGACGGGCAGACCCAGGAGGTGGATCCACTGGGCCGAACTCCTCACTGAAGGCAAGGGGTCCGGTAGCCGGAGCACTACAGGTAGCAGGATAGTCCGTGCAAAATAGTAGAATGTAGAAGTCCCTGGGACCACGGAGTCACAGATGGTAGTCCGGGTGACGGAGCTCAGGTTCGGAGGCCAAGATGGTGTCAGGCAGAGTCCGGAACTGATGGAGCGAGAGGACGGGTCACCACAGGAATCAAAGATGGTACGGACTGACGGGATGGCAGGTAGTCAACGTGCGGGGTTCGGGAATCGGCAGGACCGGATGGCGAGGCAGGTGCGGCTCTAGAAGAGAGAGAGGTGAGTATATCACAGGGACAAGGAGACCTGACTCCTAGCTTAGGAAACACGAAGAACAGGCCCCGCCCACTTGGACATTAAACCCCTTTATACCCTGTACCTGTGTGTTCAATATCCTGTCTGTGGACGCTGGCCCTTTAAGAAAGGGTCAATGACCGCGCGCGCGCCCTAATGCGCATGCACGAGGCCCGGGTGCCAGAAGCCAGGGCCGGGAGCGGCGAACAGGAGGCAGGGGAGCCGGGCCGGAGAGAAGCTGACAGCGGACACTGGGAGCGGGGACCGGGACGCCTGGGGATCCTAGGTGAGGAGGCCTGGAGGCTGTGGGGCGGTGGACGCCGGACAGAGGAGCCGGGGAGCGCGCCAGGGAAGCCGGGGAGCGTGCCAGGGGAGCCGGGGAGCTGGACAGGGGACCCGGGGAGCGTGACAGTACCCCCCCCCACACCCCCCTCCCCACAACCGAGATAGGAAGGCACGTATCAGAGGAGTACCCACATTCTCCCGAGGTTCCCAGGACCTATCCTCAGGACCATACCCTACCCAGTCCACCAAGAAGAACTGCCGGCCCCATACGGTTTTCATGGCCACGATATCCCTTACCGCATAGATGTCGTCATCGGCAATAGGAGGAGGAGCCGAACTGGCAGCAGCGGAGAAGGGACCAAGGACAACCGGCTTGAGCAGTGAGACGTGGAAGGAGTTGGGTATCCTCATCGTGGTCGGGAGCTGCAGCTTGTAGGAGACCTCATTTATTTTGCTGAGGACTTTAAACGGCCCGATGTAGCGAGGACCCAGCTTGTAAGATGGTATCTTCAATCGGACATACTTGGAGGCAAGCCAGACCAGATCTCCTGGAGAGAAACACGGGGGATCCAGACGCCTCTTGTCTGCGTGTCTCTTCATCCGAAGGGAAGCACGTCCAAGGGACGTCTTGACAGAGTTCCAAATTGTTGCAAAGTCACGTGCTACAGCATCAGCAGCAGGGACATCCGAGGAAGAGGATACAGGTAATGGAACGGAAGGCTGAAATCCGTAAACGACATGGAAGGGAGAGCTGGAGGAGGACTCACTGACGTGGTAGTTATGGGAGAATTCAGCCCAAGGAAGAAGCGTGGACCAGTCGTCATGATGGGCGTTGACGTAGTGACGTAAGAAGGAGGTCAAGATCTGATTGACTCGTTCCACTTGGCCATTCGACTGAGGATGGTAGGCTGAAGAAAAGTCCAGAGTCACTCCCAGATGTTTGCAGAGAGCCCTCCAGAAGCGGGAGGTAAACTGAGTTCCTCTGTCGGACACAATGTGTGATGGAAAGCCATGCAACCGGAAGATGTGCTGTATGTAGGCGTCAGCGAGTTCCTGGGCTGAGGGCAGTCCAGCCATAGGGACGAAATGAGCCATTTTGGAGAACCGATCCACCACGACCCATATGACTGTGTGTCCGGAGGACAAGGGCAGGTCCGTAATAAAGTCCATTGCAATGTATTGCCACGGAACAGAGGGTATAGGCAGAGGCAGAAGACGGCCATATGGCAGATGTTTGGGCGTCTTGTTCCTGGCGCAAGAGGAGCAGGCAGAGACAAAAGAAGCGACGTCCGTGCGAAGGGATGGCCACCAGTAGTGACGTACAATTGTACTCCACGTTCTCTTCTGACCAGCATGGCCGGCTGTTTTCGAGGCATGGCCCCAGTGCAACACTTTTTGCCTGTCAGTCTCAGAGACAGAGGTCTTCCCGGGCGGTACATTCTTGTCCGCGGGTCGGAAATGGAGCTGGAATTCGAACCTGGCAAAGAACAAGGACCACCAGGCTTGCAATGGGTTCAGTCGCTGAGCAGACCGCAGGTATTCCAGGTTCTTGTGGTCCGTGTAAATGATCACGGGGTACACTGCTCCTTCCAGAAGGTAGCGCCATTTCTCCAGAGCCAGTTTGACTGCCAATAGCTCCCGGTCACCGATGGTGTAGTTGCGTTCAGGCGCAGAGAAGCACTTGGAGAAGAAACCGCAAGTAACCATCTTCCCGGAGGAGGACTTCTGCATGAGCACTTCTCCGGCTCCCGAGGAGGAGGCATCCACCTCCAAGGTGAACTGTCGGTTTAACTCCGGACGGTGGAGCACAGGGGAGGAAGCAAATGCCCGCTTCAGGGAGCCAAACGCGGTGTCGGCCGCAGGTGACCAGTCCTTTGGATTAGCCCCCTTCTTGGTCAAGGCGGAGAGAGGTGCAGTCAGAGCAGAGAAGTGAGGGATGAACTGACGGTAATAGTTTGCGAATCCCAGAAAGCGTTGGATTGCCTTCAGTCCAGAAGGAGGGGGCCAGTTGAGAATGGCAGAGACCTTCTCCGGATCCATCTGCAGGCCGGTATCGGAGATTACGTAACCCAGGAAGGGAAGAGAAGACTGCTCGAAGACACACTTCTCGTACTTGGCGTACAGACGATTCTCCCTCAGTCTTTGTAGTACCAGCTGCACATTCTCTCTGTGGGTCTGGAGGTCCGGAGAAAAGACCAGGATGTCATCAAGATACACCACCACACAGACGTAGAGAAGGTCTCGGAACACGTCGTTCACCAATTCCTGAAAGACTGCTGGTGCGTTACACAGGCCGAAGGGCATCACACAGTATTCATAGTGCCCATCGCGAGTATTAAACGCGGTCTTCCATTCGTCCCCTGAGCGGATGCGGACCAGGTTGTAGGCACCCCGAAGATCCAACTTGGTGAACACACGAGCTCCTCTAAGCCGATCAAACAATTCGGGGATGAGCGGCAGGGGGTACTTATTTTTCACGGTGATTTGGTTCAATCCCCGGTAGTCTATGCATGGGTGTAGGTCGCCCTCTTTCTTCTTAACGAAGAAGAAGCCTGCTCCAGCAGGAGAGGAGGATCTCCGAATGAATCCCCTTGCCAGGTTCTCTGTGATGTAGGTAGACATGGCCCTTGTTTCGGCAGGAGACAGCGGATATATCCGTCCTCGAGGGGGTGTAGTTCCCGGGAGCAGGTCAATGGCACAATCGTAAGGACGATGTGGCGGAAGTACCTCAGATTCCTTTTTGTCAAAGACGTCCGCGAAGGACCAATAGGCCGAGGGCAGTCCTGGTAGGGACTCTGGAACCGGAGGTCGTCGGATGGGTTGTATGGTCTTCAGACAGTTCTCGTGGCAAGAGGAGCCCCATCGGGTGATTTCACCAGTGCCCCAGCTGACTGACGGTTCATGTGTCCGTAACCAGGGGAGTCCCAGCAGGATTTGATGTGACATGTGTGGGAGGACATAGAGAGCGATGTTCTCGGTGTGCAGGGCACCGATACGCAGTTCCACCGGCTTGGTGATCCACGAGATGGTGTCAGAGAGGGGTCTCCCATCCACGGAGGCAATAACGAGGGGTTTGTCGAGTGGAGTAACAGGCACCTGGTACTTGTCCACCGTGGCTTGCTGGATGAAATTGCCTGCTGCCCCGGAATCGAGGTACGCCTCGGCCGTGAACCGCGTCTCTCCCGTTGTCACTTGAACAGTCCACGTAACCGGGTCTGAGAGAGTCCCAGCACCTAGGGTGGCCTCTCCTACCAACCCTAGGCTTTGGAGTTTCCCGGCCTCTCTGGACAGGAGCGTAGAAAGTGTGTGCCCACTCCGCAGTAGAAGCAGAGGCCCTTGGCGAGCCGTTCTGCTCGGCGTTGTTCAGACTGCCGCACACGGTCGATCTGCATGGGCTCGTGGACGGAGACACCAGATGCCGTTGACTGAAGTACGGCGGGCTTCTGCGGAGGAGAGGAATGCCGTATTGGACGTCTCTCACGGGACACCTCTTTGGATCGTTCCTGAAAGCGGATGTCCACTCGAGTTGCTAGCGCAATCAAGGCATCCAGGGTAGACGGCACGTCACGACCAGCCAGCTCGTCTTTAATTCGACCCGAGAGACCTTCCCAGAAGGCGGCGGTTAGAGCCTCATTGTTCCACCCGAGTTCCGAAGCCAAGGTGCGAAAACGGATGGCATATTGACCCACCGTCAGAGTCCCCTGACGTAACCGGAGGAGAGATGAGGCAGACGCGGAGGCGTGTTAGGGCTCATCAAAGGTGCCACGAAATGCCTGCAGGAACTCCTGGATGTTAGTGGTCACAGGGTCCTCCTTCTCCCACAAGGGGTTCATCCACGCCAGTGCCTCACCCTCTAGATGGGACATCATGAACGCGATCTTGGCTTGGTCGGAGGCAAACAAATGCGGCAGTTGCGTGAAATGGAGGGAGCATTGGTTTATGAATCCCCTGCAGGTCTTGGGATCTCCGGCGTACCGGGGTGGTGAGGCCAGACGAAGCCTGGAAGCATCCGAGGAGGCTGCCACGGGAGCTGGGGCCGTGGATCGTCCAGTGGAAGCTCGAGATGCCGAAGATGTAACCGACGCTTGTAGCGTGTTCAGGCGGGCGTCCACAGAAGACATAAAGTTCAGCATACGGGTCTGGGTCTCACGCTGGCGTGTGAGTTCCTCCTGCAAGGCCGCTAGTGCTTCGGCGGGATCCATGGCCTGTTCTTACTGTTAGGGCCAGGTGGACGGGCAGACCCAGGAGGTGGATCCACTGGGCCGAACTCCTCACTTAAGGCAAGGGGTCCGGTAGCCGGAGCACTACAGGTAGCAGGATAGTCCGTGCAAAATAGTAGAATGTAGAAGTCCCTGGGACCACGGAGTCACAGATGGTAGTCCGGGTGACGGAGCTCAGGTTCGGAGGCCAAGATGGTGTCAGGCAGAGTCCGTAACTGATGGAGCGAGAGGACGGGTCACCACAGGAATCAAAGATGGTACGGACTGACGGGATGGCAGGTAGTCAGCGTGCGGGGTTCGGGACTCGGCAGGACCGGATGGCGAGGCAGGTGCGGCTCTAGAAGAGAGAGAGGTGAGTATATCACAGGGACAAGGAGACCTGACTCCTAGCTTAGGAAACACGAAGAACAGGCCCCGCCCACTTGGAAATTAAACCCCTTTATACCCTGTACCTGTGTGTTCAATATCCTGTCTGTGGACGCTGGCCCTTTAAGAAAGGGTCAATGACCGCGCGCGCGCCCTAATGCGCATGCGCGAGGCCCGGGTGCCAGAAGCCAGGGCCGGGAGCGGCGAACAGGAGGCAGGGGAGCCGGGCCAGAGAGAAGCTGACAGCGGACGCTGGGAGCGGGGACCGGGACGCCTGGGGATCCTAGGTGAGGAGGCCTGGAGGCTGTGGGGCGGTGGACGCCGGACAGAGGAGCCGGGGAGCGCGCCAGGGAAGCCGGGGAGCGTGGCAGGGGAGCCGGGGAGCTGGACAGGGGACCCGGGGAGCGTGACAGGTACACATGTGCCTTTCCGGCAGAGAACTCAGGGAGTTGTGATCACTCCCTCACACCCGGCACACCTGCCCTTGATCCTGTTTCCTTTTAACCCTTCCTTAAGCCTGTAGGGAAACAGCATTAACCCTGGAGTGGAGTTACTTTCTATCATGGAGTGAGCACAACCGGGGCGAGACATACCGGCCGTCATAGATAACCCCGGTCACAGTCTCACAACTCCTATAGCTAACATTTTGTAGAATATGTTTGTATTCTGTAAATTGAGCTAATTCTTCAAATTATTGCTAAATATTAGTCACTGTGGCATCTTTTAAGAAAAGGTTAAGATTCATATTCAAATTTCAGTTCAGTTGTTTAGCTCTTGAAAGATCAATAGAGCATGTTTATATATATATATATATATATATATATAGTATATTAATACTATATAACTATATTACTGATAGTAACTGTCTCCCTGTCTCTCTCAGAGTCTCTGTCTGTGTGTCGCTGTCTGTCTGTCTCTCTGTCTCTTTCCTTGTCTGCCTGTTTCTATCTCTCTGTCTGTATTTGCATCAGTCTATCTGTCTCAATCTCTGTATCTGTCTCTCAATTTGTCTCTTTGCCCGTCTGTCTCTTTGCCCATCTGTCTCTTTGTCCGGCTGTCTTTTTGCCCGGCTGTCTCTTTGCCCAGCTGTGTGTTTCTAGGTATGTCTCTTTCCTGGTCTTTCTCTTACCCGGTCAGTCTCTTACCCGGTCTGTCACTTTCCCGGTCTGTCTCTTTCCAGGTCTGTCTCTTTGCCGGGCTGTCTCTTTGCCGGGCTGTCTCTTTCTAGGTTTGTCTATTTCTAGGTCTGTCTCTTTCTAGGTCTGTCTCTTTGCCCATCTGTCTCTTTACAGGGCTGTCTCTTTCCCCGTCTGTTTCTTTCCTGCTCTGTCGCTTTCCTGCTGTCTCTTTGCTGCTCTGTCTCTATCCCGCTCTGTCTTTTTCCTGGGCTGTCTCTTTCCAGGGCTGTCTTTCCAGGGCTGTCTTTCCAGGATTGTCTTTCCAGGGCTGTCTCTTTCCAGAGCTGTCTCTTTGCCGCTCTGTCTCTTTGCCCGTCTTTCTCTTTCCAGGCCTGTCTCTTTCCAGGCCTGTCTCTTTCCAGGTCTGTCTCTTTCCAGGTCTGTCTCTTTGCCTGTCTGTCTCTTTGCCCGTCTGTCTCTTTGCCTGTCTGTCTCTTTACCGGTCTGTCTCCTTCCAGATCTGTCTTTTTACAGTTCTGTCTCTTTCCCGTCTGTCTCTTTTCTGGTCTGTCTCTTTGCCAGTCCGTCTCTTTGCCAGTCTGTCTCTTTGCCTGTCTGTCTCTTTCCCGGTCTGTCTCCGTCCAGATCTGTCTCTTTACAGTTCTGTCTCTCTCCCGGTCTTTCTCTTTCCCGGTCTGTCTCTTTGCCCATCTGTCTCTTTACCAGTCTGTCTCTTTCCAGGGCTGTGTCTTTCCCTGTCTGTTTCTTTCCAGGTCTGTCTCTTTCCAGGTCTGTCTCTTTCTAGGGCTGTCTCTTTCCAGGGCTGTCTCTCTCCAGATCTGTCTCTTTCCAGGTCTGTTTATTTCCCGGTCTGTCTCTT
Source organism: Anomaloglossus baeobatrachus (assembly GCF_048569485.1). Classification (NCBI taxonomy): domain Eukaryota; kingdom Metazoa; phylum Chordata; class Amphibia; order Anura; family Aromobatidae; genus Anomaloglossus; species Anomaloglossus baeobatrachus. The sequence goes on from NC_134355.1 coordinate 396,672,247, forward strand.
TCCAGGTCTTTCTCTTTGCCCGTCTGTCTCTTTGCCCGTCTATCTCTTTGCCCGTCTGTCTCTTTCCAGGGTTGTCTCCCTCCAGGTCTGTCTCTTTCCAGATCTGTCTTTTTCCAGGTCTGTCTCTTTCCGGCTCTGTCTCTTTTCTGCTCTGTCTTTTTCCCGCTCTGTCTCTTCCCCGGTCTGTCCCTTTCCAGGTTTGTCTCTTTCCAGGTCTGTCTCTTTCCAGGTCTGTCTCTTTGCCCGTCTGTGTCTTTGCCCATCTGTCTCTTTGCCCGTCTGTCTCTTTGGGCATCTGCCTCTTTGCCCTGCTGTCTCCTTGCCCGGCTGTCTCTTTCCCTGGCTGTCTCTTTCCCCATCTGTCTCTTTCCCCGTCTGTCTCTTTCCCCATCTGTCTCTTTTCCCGTCTGTCTCTGTCTGTCTCTGTCTTTTTCTGTCTCTCTCTATCCGTCTCACCACTGACATCTTTTTACTTCACACATAAGCTTCGTATACCAACAGTTTATTTTGTTCCTATAGCAACCACTAACAGTTGCTATTTATAGCCTGCAGCTCCCAGCTCCATTCAGTTTAATGGCTGCAGGATTTTTGTAGAGTAACTGGAAAGCACGGGGTTACATTTTCCCGCCCAAACATAGTCTATGACGTTCCCTGAGTCACATGGAGTGTCTGTGCAAAATTTCGTGATTGTACATGCGACGGTGCGGATTCCTTTCGCGGACATACACACATACACACATACATACATACAGTTAGGTCCAGAAATATTTGGACAGTGACACAATTTTCGCGAGTTGGGCTCTGCATGCCACCACAATGGATTTGAAATGAAACCTCTACAACAGAATTCAAGTGCAGATTGTAACGTTTAATTTGAAGGTTTGAACAAAAATATCTGATAGAAATTGTAGGAATTGTACACATTTCTTTACAAACACTCCACATTTTAGGAGGTCAAAAGTAATTGGACAAATAAACCAAACCCAAATAAAATATTTTATTTTCAATATTTTGTTGCGAATCCTTTGGAGGCAATCACTGCCTTAAGTCTGGAACCCATGGACATCACCAAACGCTGGGTTTCCTTCTTCTTAATGCTTTGCCAGGCCTTTACAGCCGCAGCCTTCAGGTCTTGCTTGTTTGTGGGTCTTTCCGTCTTAAGTCTGGATTTGAGCAAGTGAAATGCATGCTCAATTGGGTTATGATCTGGTGATTGACTTGGCCATTGCAGAATGTTCCACTTTTTTGCACTCATGAACGCCTGGGTAGCTTTGGCTGTATGCTTGGGGTCATTGTCATCTGTACTATGAAGCGCCGTCCGATCAACTTTGCGGCATTTGGCTGAATCTGGGCTGAAAGTATATCCCGGTACACTTCAGAATTCATCCGGCTACTCTTGTCTGCTGTTATGTCATCAATAAACACAAGTGACCCAGTGCCATTGAAAGCCATGCATGCCCATGCCATCACGTTGCCTCCACCATGTTTTACAGAGTATGTGGTGTGCCTTGGATCATGTGCCGTTCCCTTTCTTCTCCAAACTTTTTTCTTCCCATCATTCTGGTACAGGTTGATCTTGGTCTCATCTGTCCATAGAATACTTTTCCAGAACTGAGCTGGCTTCATGAGGTGTTTTTCAGCAAATTTAACTCTGGCCTGTCTATTTTTGGAATTGATGAATGGTTTGCATCTAGATGTGAACCCTATGTATTTACTTTTATGGAGTCTTCTCTTTACTGTTGACTTAGAGACAGATACACCTACTTCACTGAGAGTGTTCTGGACTTCAGTTGATGTTGTGAACGGGTTCTTCTTCACCAAAGAAAGTATGCGGCGATCATCCACCACTGTTGTCATCCGTGGACGCCCAGGCCTTTTTGAGTTCCCAAGCTCACCAGTCAATTCCTTTTTTCTCAGAATGTACCCGACTGTTGATTTTGCTACTCCAAGCATGTCTGCTATCTCTCTGATGGATTTTTTCTTTTTTTTCAGCCTCAGGATGTTCTGCTTCACCTCAATTGAGAGTTCCTTAGACCGCATGTTGTCTGGTCACAGCAACAGCTTCCAAATGCAAAACCACACACCTGTAATCAACCCCAGACCTTTTAACTACTTCATTGATTACAGGTTAACGAGGGAGACGCCTTCAGAGTTAATTGCAGCCCTTAGAGTCCCTTGTCCAATTACTTTTGGTCCCTTGAAAAAGAGGAGGCTATGCATTACAGAGCTATGATTCCTAAACCCTTTCTCCGATTTGGATGTGAAAACTCTCATATTGCAGCTGGGAGTGTGCACTTTCAGCCCATATTATATATATAATTATATTTCTGAACATGTTTTTGTAAACAGCTAAAATAACAAAACTTGTGTCACTGTCCAAATATTTCTGGACCTAACTGTACATACATACACACATACACTGAGCTTTATATATTATATATATATATATATATATATATATATATATATATATATATATATATATATATATATATATATATATATATATATATATATATATATATCTACTTGATATATATAAGCTGTTAGCTTAAAGATATAATCAGTGTTGGCATAATGAAATGCCCTTGATTATGTTAGAAGTGGGCTAGAACTAGATTTCCACATCTATAGAGATATAAGTAAATCCAGATTTCAAGAGTCATTAAGTTGAATAAACTCTAATTTAAGGGTTTCATTTGTAGTTTCTAAAAATACTTCCCCCCAAGCATAGTAAATAACAGTTTGAAGGTAACCAACATATACGATTTGCCATTCAACTCTCAAGCTGCAAACGTCATAGACTTGATTGCCACAATTTAATTATTTTAAAAATTATTCTACCATTCCTCTATGTTACGTAAATGCATTAGCTATATATTTGTACTACTTTGAGTTCAGCTGAAAACAGCTATTTTGCAACAATACTATAAATCCTAGAGTCATATTTTTAAGTTTACACAAAACACTTCCTAAACCGCTTTTTTCTATTTTATACAATTTTAACTCAAGCGTCAACCACAGGCTATTCATAAAAAAAAGCCGAAGCACTGATTGAATTCATATGTTGTAAAATTATTCATTTTTATGTTCAGCTGCAAGGAAGAATTAATAGATTAAAACAGTGATATATTTTGTAATAACAACAATGAAAACTTATGTTATTGTCTTAACAAATGGTCTTTTTACAGGGACTCTTTTGCGAGGCAGCATTCCGGAAATTGCACAAAATACATCAATTACATTGTATCTTCTATGTTAAAGTCTCCTGCCACATTTAGGAAATTAGATTTAGTTGGATTGGAGCACATTTTTTAAAGAGTTATACAAATAGATTATTTTAGTCAAATGTAATGATTCAGCATGATTGATATTTACCTTGGATTTTTATACAGCTTCAAGCTATTGCCAATATAATAGCAGGGTACAATCAGACTTTTTCACTCAAGAACAAATAAAATAAAGGCTATGAACCTTTTTAAAAGCAATTTCCATTGCTGACCAGTTGAAAAATAAATACTGGCACTGAAAGTTTGGTGACTAAAACATCAATAGTAAAAGCTTAACTGATATCGTAGACTGAACATTAAAGATGAGTGAACCTGTTAAAAGGTTCACAAATTTCAAATACGTCTCAAGCTCGGTTTGGCTGTACGGGCTCGGTAGGCCAAGCAATTTCCCCAAATGTTCAGGTTTTTTCAATCACTGAATCCAAAAATGCTTTTCTAATAACATGCTATGCTCTTGTATATGATTCTGGTGCTGTATGATGAAAGGGGGGATGTATTTAGTCAGTGGAAGTGGTGAGGACTTGGGAGAAGCCAGAGGCGCGTGGTACCATTTTTTAATTCTAAACTTTATTTGCGGATGTTCCTGCAGCCTATCATAATGCAGCAATCATCCCCAATGTTCAGACACAAGGGCTTCTGTCATTGACTGCCTAAGTCACATGTCTGTCTGCATATAAAATGCGGACATGTGGCGTCGGCATCGTTTTGTGAATATTAAATATTAAGGAAGATGCTGCCCCATTGATTCTGCTAGACAGCTTACTTAATGGTTTAATTATAGCTATAGATAAATAGGAGAGCGATACTGTAGAATAGGGGCGTGCAGTGTAGGGAAAGAGGTGTGCCACAAATAGATATTTCATGATAGAAATAGGGATTGCTACTTGTCAATGCTTACTAAATAGTTGCTAGTCAAGGATCTAAATGGGTATTGCTACGTATTACTGCCTGCTCAAAATTAGCCAGTGAAGCACATTTCTAAGTATTGTTAGTTAGTAGTGCCTGCTGTAAATTTGCTAGTGAAGCAGCTAAAAAGGTCTTGGCACTTTTCATTGCCTGCTCCAAAGTAGCCAGTGAAACACATTTATCGGTATTGTTAGTTAGTAGTTCCTGTTGTAAATTTTCTAGTCAACTTTTCAACTAGGCAACAAAATTAGACAGTCAACCACATTTCTAGGTATTGTTAGTTAGCAGTACCTGCTGTAAATTTGCTACTGAACTAGCTGAAAAGGTCTTGGCACTTTTCAGTGTCTGCTACAAGTTATGCAGTGAACCATGTTATTAGTTATTGGCACTTTTTAGTGCCTTCACAAAATTGCCAACTCAGGCAGGAAATAAATAATTTATCTTTTGTGTCAGGTGTCTGACATGTGTGGGCGTAGGGTTGTGAAACATCTGTTTGAAAGGGGAAAGGTACATCAATCATGACTGGCAAACCACGGCAAGCTTGTGGTGGGATGGTGAACAGATAGCGTGTTCGAGGTGTACATGTGGGAAGTTCTGTTAGTCAAAGCTCTAATGAGCCAACACCGGCTCATCCTATTCCAAGAGAACAACTTCCATTACTGGACAGTCTACTCCACTAAATTTCTTTGGCAGATGCACATTGCTTCAACTTTGAAATGAGGCTGATAAACAGCATGTGCTAGAGTGGATGGCAAGGACTGCATCAAGTGGCCTGTCTTCCTCTTCCTATACCTCAACATCACACACAATTCATTACTCAGAGGTTCCACCCAAAACACACTTGTTTCCACCCACATCACAAATATCCATCCGGCATACTGACTGTGGGGAAACACACATGGGCGAGTCTGCAGAGCTGTTCATGCATTCTATCCCATGGGCATCAGAGGTCTTCTGCAAAGATTTGCAGATTCAAAAGGAGGAAAGCATTTGCATTGATGCCCAAAATCTTTGTCAGTTGGATCCTGACCCGGACAAAGTAGGGTCCAAGCAGGATCCCGACCATCGTCATTTGACATTAACCCCAGGGGGTGGAGGTGATGATGATGAGACACAGATACCTGAGGCGCATGTGACGCACCCTAGGGCCTTGGTGTACTCGGTCCCGAGCCTTGTTTCACAGGGACGTATCACGGGTGGCAGTTGCCAGGTTCCATGACCCTGGGAGTCACTTAAAAAGGGGATTACTAACAGGGAAAATTAAAAATACAGTGTTTTTAGTGACGCTACTTGCTATGTGGGGATAAGCTGCCGCTGCAAAGTCTCTCACTGCTGGGGCTGATGATATTGGGCAGCTTGGATGTATGGCCCCAGGGGAGGATAATGGCTGTTGTAGTATGGTGATGCAGACATGTAGGAAAAACCAGACAACACAGGGACTGTGGTTCAACTTGTGCTTTACTCACTGGTTTGGAGTAGCTGCAACTCAGCTGGTGCTGGTCTCTACCAATCTGGGTATCAGGTGATTTGGTTTTCCCTTGCTCCCAGTGTCGGGGTAGTGACCTGGTGAGCTTTACTTCCATGCACCCATCTGTAGTTGGTGAGTCCCTGTGGCCTGAAGCATTTTCGGGTCCCCTCCTGTTGTCACTGTCTTGGCCCGTATGGCCTGCAGCTTGAACCTTTCTTGGCTCGGACCTCTCTCACCCGTTCTTGGGTTCCCTCTCTGCTGCTGTGCCCTGGACACTAATGTTGGTGAGGAATCGTGATGATACCGTCACTGGGCAGATTTATCAGGTGAGCTTGAAGCATCTTCCTGAACTAGGCCTCTGCAACCCGCCGGTGCTCGGTCCAGTGAGTACTTACACCATACTCTCGCTGGCAACCGTACTCCTTTAGCCCAATAAGGCATTTTACACTTTCTGACAGCATGTCAACTTCTGACTGACTGTCTTTCTGACTTTTTTCTATCTGACAAGATGTCCGTTCTCCGTTCACTCCAATGACTAGCAGCTCCTACTCCCAGGTTTCTGACTAGTGGATTGGATGATTACCAACCAATAAGTGGCCATCCATCAATTCCATCTCTAGCCTGTGACTCAGTCAGGGGAAAAGGGCGTGGATGTGTTTGAATGTTATTTACCGGCACCGGTCTTCCAGGAATCCGGGGTTTGATGCAGTATCCTGTGGCACCTGACAATCAGGGGCACCACACATGCGTTCTATCCTGTGATGTCAGGTCAGGAAGCAGAAGAGTGAGACAACATAGAGCGTGACAATGAAGTTGTAGATCCCCCTAGGTTTCAAGCTGAGCAGCTCAGCAGATGAGGACGAGGAAGATGAGGATGTTACCTTAGCTATTCCTACACAAACACGTAGTGATGGAATCATGAGAAGCCCTGCATCTCCAGCCACAACTATGACTGTGGCCAGAAGTGGTCACAGGTCTGCACACCATATGTTTTTCATTCCAGGTTTACACCTCCCTCACAATCCACCGGTCGATCGTGCACACCTTACTCCACCATCTCTCAGCACAGCAGCCAGCCATTGGACAGGCACCTTTGGTCATGTAAAAGAGCATTTTCTACCACACATGTCAAAGCAAAAAGATTGAACTTAAACTGTTGGCAACGGAAATGCTGCCTTTCTGCCTGGTGGATTCATACAGTTTCCAAAACCTGATGGCTGTTGCAGTCCCCCAGTACCAGTTGCCAAGTTTCCATTGGTTCTCTAATAAAGCTGTGCTTGCACTACACCATCAAAACAAGCTTGTAGACCATCTTAACAGTAGTTTTTCACAAGACACTAGTGAGGCACACAGCATTCATTGCAGTTCTAGAATTATAACCACAGTAATATTGCGTCATCAACGCAGAAACATTAGCAACAGCAGTTCAAGTGGCAAAAGCAATTTCTGTGAGGTTTGTCACACATTTTTTAGACTATCGCTTGCACCAGCAGAACAGAGTAGACGTCTGAAAGATAGTGAACAACTGGAGAGGATGGTGCAGGAGTATTTAGAGCTCAATATTGATTTCATAAGGGTGGATTGGACCCTTTTGCCTTTTGGGCTTCAATAATGGAAGATTTGCCTGAGTTTGCGAGTCATGCCTTGGACATTTTGGACTGCCAGGCAGCCAGCGCCCTCTCAGAACGTCTGTTCAGCACTGCTGGTGGTGTATTGAGGAAAAAGCACATCTGGCTTTCCCCTCAAAGCATAGACCACCTAACTTTCATTAAGATGAACAAGTCATGGAAGTCAAATGACTTTGCCGCCCCAGTCCCAGACTGTGTAGACTAGGTAATGGTGTAGTGCCAGGGTTCTGAGAGCAAGAGGTCTACACCTGTCTGTCATCTTCCTGTCTCTGGTGAAGGTAGAAATGCTGGTTCAGGCCTTGGTACAGGGCCAGTCCCTTGCATCCATATGCAGAGTTCCACTGTTTTTAGTCTGTGCCAATTGTTGCCAAACATAAGGCAGAGAAAACATCTTAGGGGGGGTCAAAAAGCTTCCAAAACAGCAAAAATAAATTTTACAGTGCCGCACCACTGTTTTGGCATAGCCATTATCTTCCTAGACTATTGACATAGAAATATAAAGGTGTACGAGAGATAGGTGTAGGGCTGATGCTCCCATACCCCTTTCAGTACAGACAAGATACAACTTGGAGACCCATCTTGGAGTCTTGAGATTTAAAAATCTTTCAGTAAGGCAGCATCAATTTTCCCCCCATTTCCCCATAGTGTGTTTGCACAGCAGAGAATTATGGTCCATGCAACACAAAGGATATGGGCTGGCATTTTCATTTTTAAAAAGTGAGCACACAGCAACAGTGCCTTCTGCCAGAGCACATCGAGGCTGGAGTAGTTCCCTACAAATTTCTGTACAACCAGATTCATCCATCAATGCACATGTGATGTCACATAGGCATAGTGCCACCACAAGGTTTGCATTGTTATCGCATACAACCTCCTCTGGCTTCAGGTTCAGTGGAGACAGCCATTGCTCAAACTGGGCCTGGATAGTAGTCCACAACTGTTACGGTTGCTGCGAGCACTGGAGACTATGTCCAGATTTCTTGCTACTGCACATGTGCGAGCGCTGGAGACAAAGTCCAGATTTCTTGCTACTGCACATGTGCGAGCGCTGGAGACTAAGTCCAGATTTCTTGCTACTGCACATGTGCGAGCGCCGGAGACTAAGTCCTATATTGGAGCCATTGCACATGTGCGGGTGACATCATCGCTGACACGAGGTCACATGTCTCTGACACCTTCTATGCCGATTGGTCGCTGGTCATGTGCTTGTGATGCCTTGCTCAGTGATAGGCCAGCATGACGTCACTCCTGTCGTTCTGGCAGCGGATTGGCTCTGGTGTCCTCCATCTTGGATGAGGCACAGAGTCTATATAAGACCCTGACACATGCTGCATGGCGCTCAGTCCTCTTGGTTCATGCATAAGAGTAGACGCTCTGTGCGCGTTCCTCTAGGCATTCCTCTGTCTATGCTAGGTGAGCGCTACCGGCAGGGTAGCGTTCTTATACCTTACAGCTTCGGCTGCTGTCCGTATCCTTACCTCTTAGGGGAGCGAACATAGGCAGGTGCCTGAGGCACATGGTCTGGCTGGGCCTTGTGGTTCGACTCGTAGGTGGACGTTGCCGCTAGGGTAACGTTCCTTATACTGCGTCTGGCAGTTGTTCGTATCCTCGCACACTAGGGGAGCGAACAGAGGTAGGAGCTTTGTGCGGCTTACGCTGCTGTTCGTCTCTTTTGCACCACTAGAAGAGCGGACCTAGGCAGGTGCCATATCTAGTGGTTCGTGTCCTCGCACACTAGTGGAGCGAACGCAGGTAGGAGCTTTGTGCGGCTTACGCTGCTGTTCGTCTCTTTTGCACCACTAGAAGAGCGGACCTAGGTAGGTGCCATTTCGCACACATTGCCTTTGTCTCTGTGGTTATTAACAGAGATCATTCCACACACCCTCCAAGTAAGGGAGGAATTGCTTTACTTACTTATTATATCCTTCTGTGAGTTAACAGAGGTATTGCACTCTGCCATAGTCTGCAGCAGAGTCTTTGCACGGTGGACCCTGACTGTCTGATACTCCTTTAGATTATTATCAGACAGCCCCCCGTAACATTAGGACTGAGCCAAGGGTCTGGCAGTTATGGCAGAATATCAGCAGTTACACCGTTACATACAAGTACTTGAGTCACGGCTCAAGAGTATAGAGGATAAACCTCAGACCATGGTGACATCTGCACATGATCCTCGACTTGCTCTGCCAAACAGATATTCTGGCGATGCCATATCATGTCGTGGTTTCATTAGTCAGTGTCAGATACACCTAGAGGTCAACTCTTCTCTCTTCTCTACGGAGAGGTCCAGAGTAGGCTTTATCATCTCCTTACTTCAGGACAAAGCCTTAGAATGGGCGACTCCCCTATGGGAGCGCTCTGATGTGTGTACTCTGAGACATCAAGACTTTCTTGATGCTCTTAAGGCGGTATTCATGGGTCCGCAGGTTACCCATGATGCGGCCCTGAGACTGTTAGATCTATCTCAGGGTTCGGTATCCACTAGTTCTTATGCCATTGCTTTTAGAACTCTGGTGGCAGAACTAGATTGGCCAGAGAAGGTGTTGATTCCTATCTTCTGGAGAGGGTTGGCAGGCTATGTCAAGGATGCTCTTGCTACTCGTGAGGTCCCTGCTTCTCTGGAGGACTTGATCACAGTAGCAACGAGGATCGATGTACGCCATAAGGAACGTAGACTCGAGGTCTCTTCCTCACGCCCTAAGCATCGGGCTATTCCAGTTGTTGAGGGTCCGCTACCATCTTCCTCAACATCTGAAACATCTCCCACTCCTATGGAGTTAGGTCATACATCTTCCAGACTACGCAAGTCTGGTCCTCCTATATGTTACGTATGTCGTCAGGCTGGGCACTATGCCAACAAGTGTCCTAGTCGTCAGGGAAACTCCCTGGCCTAGTAACCATTAGAGGGGGGTTACTAGAGACGTCTTCTGCACCCTCTAAGTGTTGTATCCCAGGTCAGCTCTCGTTATCTGAGAATACATGGCCTATTATGGCTTTTGTGGATTCCGGAGCTGACGGGACTTTTGTGTCCTCAGGATTTGTAAAGGGACACAATATTCCCTCTATCATGTTAGAGGCGCCTATTCCTGTCCGTGTTGTTAATGGAACTATGTTGTCTGACTCCATTACATTGAGGACAGTTCCCTTGCGCCTTTCCCTGTCTCAGGGTCACATAGAGGAGATTTCTTTTCTTGTTTTGCCTGAGGGTATAGACGATGTCCTTCTGGGTCTCCCAAGGCTTCGGACTCATGCTCCTCACATTGACTGGGAGTCTGACAGCATTATAAGTTGGGGTTCGAAATGTCAGTCCCGATGTCTTCCCTTACCACCTAAGGTCATTGCGGTTGCATCTACTGATCTCTCTCCCATACCTACACCCTATCTGGATTTCGCTGACGTGTTCTCCAAACAGGGTGCTGAGGTTCTTCCACCCCATAGGCCGTATGACTGTGCCATAGACCTTATCCCAGGTTCGGTTCCACCTAAAGGCAGGGTTTACCCCCTGTCGATACCTGAGTCGGAGGCCATGTCGACCTATATAAGAGAGAGTTTAGAGAAGGGGTTCATTCGTAAGTCTGTCTCTCCCGCGGGAGCTGGGTTTTTCTTTGTTCGGAAGAAAGAGGGTGATTTGCGTCCCTGCATAGATTACAGGGGTCTCAACGCAATCACAATAAAGAACAAATACCCATTACCTTTAATTTCGGAGCTCTTTGACAGACTGAGAGGAGCTCAAGTTTTTACGAAGTTGGATCTGCGGGGTGCGTATAACTTGGTACGAATTCGAAAGGGTGACGAATGGAAGACCGCTTTTAACACCCGAGACGGTCACTATGAATACCTCGTCATGCCTTTTGGGTTATGTAATGCACCCGCAGTATTTCAGGACTTCGTAAACGATGTGTTCAGGGATTTACTGTTATCCTCAGTAGTGGTGTATCTGGACGACATCCTGATTTTTTCTCCTGATCTGGAGACTCATCGTCAGGATGTCGTTCGTGTCCTTTCCCGTTTAAGGGAGCACTCATTGTTTGCTAAACTCGAGAAATGTGTATTCGAGCAGTCCTCATTGCCTTTTTTGGGCTACATTATCTCACAAGAGGGCCTGGCTATGGATCCTGCGAAGCTCTCTGCTGTCCTGCAATGGTCCGAACCTCATTCCTTGAAGGCGGTGCAACGCTTCTTAGGATTCATAAATTATTACAGGCAGTTCATACCCCATTTTTCTACTTTGGTGGCCCCTTTGGTGGCCTTGACTAAGAAATGTGCTAATCCCAAAGCCTGGTCTACTGAGACATCTCAGGCTTTTGAGGCAGTAAAAAGACACTTTTCAACTGCTCCCGGTCTTCAAAGACCCGATGAGAGTAAGCCCTTCCTCTTAGAGGTTGATGCCTCTTCAGTGGGTGCTGGTGCGGTCTTGTATCAAAAGAACGGTGCAGGTAGAAAAAGGCCGTGTTTCTTCTTTGCGAAAACCTTTTCACCGGCAGAGAGAAACTATACCATTGGGGATAGGGAACTGCTCGCCTTGAGATTAGCCTTGGAGGAGTGGCGTCACTTGCTGGAAGGAGCGAAACATCCTTTCCAGGTCTATACAGACCATAAGAATCTGACGTACTTACAAACCGCTCAGCGTCTGAATCCTCGCCAAGCCCGCTGGTCCTTGTTTTTCTCCCGCTTTCACTTCTCCATCAACTATCTGTCTGGGAGTAAGAATAACAAGGCAGACGCCCTGTCTCGCTCTATGCTTTCTACCCAGGAAGAGATTGACGAACCTCGTCTTATCCTTCCCTCCAGGGTTTTTCATACGCTCTCCCCTGTGATGTTAGACCAAATCCCACCGGGCAAGACCTTTGTTCCGCCTGATCGACAGAATGATATACTGTCATGGGCCCACACCTCAAAGGTGGGTGGGCATTTTGGTATTAGGCGGACACGAGAGTTACTGGAGAGGTGGTATTGGTGGCCACACTTAGCCAGCCACGTCAAGAGATATGTCGGTTCCTGCTACTCGTGTGCTCGCAACCGTCCATTACGGCAGAGACCGGCTGGGCTCTTGCATCCTTTACCAGTGCCAGATAGACCATGGGAGGTGGTAGGCATGGACTTTGTGGGTGATCTTCCATGTTCACAGGGACATAGATTTGTGTGGGTCATTACGGACTATTTCTCCCGGATGGTTCATCTCGTACCGTTATCGAGAATCCCATCTTCCAGGGTACTAGCCAAACTATTTCTCAAGCATGTCTTTAGGCTTCACGGGATGCCAGATCGTATCATTTGTGATAGAGGCCCTCAATTTACTTCCCGTTTCTGGCGAGATCTTTGTAGCCTTCTGCAAATTGAGTTGAATCTCTCTTCGGCATACCATCCGGAGACCAATGGTTTGGTTGAGCGTACCAATCAATCTATGATTATATACCTTCGACACTTTGTTGCTGAGAACCACGATAACTGGTCCTCCCTCCTACCCTGGGCAGAATTTGCCCTTAACAATTCGCTGGCTGAGGCCACTGGGCAGACACCGTTCGTACTCAATAATGGGCAACACCCTAGGGTACCGGTACCGTTTCCCGCTGCTGCACCTCCTCCTCTTGTGGCCGACTGGGCAACTAATGCCAGAGAGGTTTGGGATCGGACTCAAGAGTCGATCCAAGCAGCTAAGGACCGTATGAAGACGGTGTCCGATCGGTTTCGTCGCCCGGCTCCTGTCTTTTCTCCAGGGGACTTTGTGTGGCTCTCTGCAAAACACGTGAGACTTAGAGTGAGCTCTGTCAAATTTGCTCCTCGCTTCCTGGGTCCTTATGAGGTTCTTAGACAGGTAAATCCTGTAGTCTACCAATTGAAGTTACCCGTCCATCTTAGGATTCATGACAAATTCCATGTCTCACTGCTAAAGCCGGCTATTTTACCTCACGCTCGTGAAGTGCACTCTCCTGCCTCTGATTCCTCTCGCTCTAGCTATGAGGTACGAGCCATAGTTGGTTCTAAGATGGTTAGAGGGCGCAGGTTCTTCTTGATAGATTGGGAGGGTTATGGCCCGGAACATCGCTCTTGGGAGCCTGAGGAGGCTGTCCATGCTTCCGACTTAGTTGCCGATTACCTGCATCGCCGGGAGGGGGGCCCTTGAGGGGGAGGTACTGTTACGGTTGCTGCGAGCACTGGAGACTATGTCCAGATTTCTTGCTACTGCACATGTGCGAGCGCTGGAGACTAAGTCCAGATTTCTTGCTACTGCACATGTGCGAGCACTGGAGACTAAGTCCAGATTTCTTGCTACTGCACATGTGCGAGCTCCGGAGACTAAGTCCTATATTGGAGCCATTGCACATGTGCGGGTGACATCATCGCTGACACGAGGTCACATGTCTCTGACACCTTCTATGCCGATTGGTCGCTGGTCATGTGCTTGTGATGCCTTGCTCAGTGATAGGCCAGCATGACGTCACTCCTGTCGTTCTGGCAGCGGATTGGCTCTGGTGTCCTCCATCTTGGATGAGGCACAGAGTCTATATAAGACCCTGACACATGCCGCATGGCGCTCAGTCCTCTTGGTTCATGCATAAGAGTAGACGCTCTGTGCGCGTTCCTCTAGGCATTCCTCTGTCTATGCTAGGTGAGCGCTACCGGCAGGGTAGCGTTCTTATACCTTACAGCTTCGGCTGCTGTCCGTATCCTTACCTCTTAGGGGAGCGGACATAGGCAGGTGCCTGAGGCACATGGTCTGGCTGGGCCTTGTGGTTCGACTCGTAGGTGGACGTTGCCGCTAGGGTAACGTTCCTTATACTGCGTCTGGCAGTTGTTCGTATCCTCGCACACTAGGGGAGCGAACAGAGGTAGGAGCTTTGTGCGGCTTACGCTGCTGTTCGTCTCTTTTGCACCACTAGAAGAGCGGACCTAGGCAGGTGCCATATCTAGTGGTTCGTGTCCTCGCACACTAGTGGAGCGAACGCAGGTAGGAGCTTTGTGCGGCTTACGCTGCTGTTCGTCTCTTTTGCACCACTAGAAGAGCGAACCTAGGTAGGTGCCATTTCGCACACATTGCCTTTGTCTCTGTGGTTATTAACAGAGATCATTCCACACACCCTCCAAGTAAGGGAGGAATTGCTTTACTTACTTATTATATCCTTCTGTGAGTTAATAGAGGTATTGCACTCTGCCATAGTCTGCAGCAGAGTCTTTGCACGGTGGACCCTGACTGTCTGATACTCCTTTAGATTATTATCAGACAGCCCCCCGTAACAACAACTCTGCAGCTGTTTAACTGCGTATTTTAATTGAAAAAATCAAGAGATGCATGAGTGACAGGCGTAGGCCTCTTGCTCCTAGAACCCTGGTAGTACAGACAAAAGTTAATTTGGAGACCATACTTGGAGTCTCCCCATATTCAAAAATTAAGGTCAGGCAACAGGAAAAGTGTCAACAATTGGCAAAACTACAAATAGTCCAACAAAGTAACCTAGATGCTTGGGACCGGCCCTGTAACAAGGGCTGAACCATGATTCTACCTTCACCAGAGACAAGGTGACAGATAGGCATAGGCCTCTTGCTCCCAGAACCCTGGAACTACAGACAAAAGACAATTTGGAGTCTCCACCTTTCCAAAAATTAATGTCTGGCAACAGGAAAAGTGGCAACATTTGGAAAAAACTACAAATAGTCCAACAAATCAACCTGGATGCTTGAGACTGTCCCTATAACAAGGCCGGAACCAACATTTCTATCTTCACAATAAACATCAACATAAAAGACAGGAGTAGTGCTGGTGCTTTGATACCCCAGGCAGTACACGATTGCCTAGTTTGCACAGTCCGTGCCTGGGTTGGCAAAGTTATTAGACATCCATGACTTATTCATTGTTATGAAACCTTGATGGTCTACACTTTTGGGGGACAGTCGGATGCGGTTATCCGTCAATACACTGCCAGAGAGAACGCTGGCTGCCTGGCAGGCCAACACTTCCAAGACATGACTGATGAGCTTAGGCCACTCTTCTATTTTTGAAGACCGAAATGCAAAAGGGTCCAGTCCCCCCTTATGACATTGATATTCAGCTCTACATACTGCTACACCATACTCTCCAGTCGTTCACTATTTGTCAGACTTCTATTCTGTTCTGGTGGTGCATGTGATGGGCTAAACAATGTGAGCCAAACATCACAGAAATTACTTTTTCCACTTCAACTGGTGCAAATGTTTCTGTGCTTACAACCTGACGTTCCCAAGGTTGGCATTCTAGAATACACGCTGTGTGCCTTACTGTTGTTTTCTGGAAAACTACCATTAAGATGGTCTACAAGCTAGTTCGATACTTCAGCATCTACGCATCCCTTTTCAGGGGGGAAGCATCTTGCTAAATATAGTCTTGTACCGTGGATCTAACAGAGTGGCAACCCAGTAGTCAGCGCTATTTCTAATACTAACAATACGGACATTATGTTGCAGATATTGCAGCAAGAAGGCGCTCATGTGTTGGCTGATTTCCTGATGTGGGCTTGCATTTTCATTTTAAAAAATCAGAGCTGCATGAGTGACAGGCGTAGGCCTCTTGCTCCCGCAACCCTGGCACTACAGACAAGACACAATTTGGAGACCCATATTGGAGTCTTGATATTTAAAAACATTTCAGGCAGACAGCAGGACAGAGACACCAATTCCCTCTTTCCCAATTCCCTACAGTTTGTTTGCACACCAGGGTAGTATGGTCCATGCAACAAAGAATGTGGGTTGCATTGTTATTTAAAAAAGCAAGAGATGAATAAGTGACAGGTGAAGGCCTTTTGCTCACAGAACCTGGCCACTACATGTAAGACACAACTTGGAAACCCAGATTGGAATCCTGATATTTAAAAACCTTTCAGGCAGACAGCGGGACAGCAAGACAGCGGCATCAATTCCCCGCCCCCCTTTTTCCCCATAGCCTTTTTGCACAGCAGGAAAGTATGGTCCATGCAACACACAGGATGTGGGCTTGCATTTTTATTTAAAAAATCAAGAGATGAATGAGTGACAGGTGAAGGCCTCTTGCTCACACAACCCGGCCACTACACACAAGACACAACTTGGAGACCCAGATTGGAGCCTTGATGTTTAAAAGCCTTTTAGGCAGAAAGCAGGACAGTGGCATGAATTCTTCACTCCCCATTTCACCATAGTCTGTTTGCACAGCATGGAAGTATGGTCAATGCAACACACAGGACGTGGGCTGGCATTTTCATTTAAAAAAATCAAGAGATGAATGAGTGACAGGTGAAGGTCTTTTGTTCACAGATCCCGGCCACTGCACATAAGAGTCAACTTAGAGACCCAGATTGGAGCCTTCATATTTAAAAACCTTTCAGGCAGAGAGCAGGACTGTAAGACAGGGGCATCAATTACCCTCCTCATTTCCCCATAGTCTGTTTGTACACTAGTAACGTATGGTCCATGCAAAACACAGGATGTGGTCTCAGTGGGTCACATGGGTCAAAAACACCAAGGATGGTCACTTCCTTAATATCGGATGGACTCCCACTCACACCCACTGTAGCAAGTGAACAAGTGAAGGTTATGTGGTAGGAGACCTGTGTGAAAATAGTTTCGATAGTGATGCAGGAGGAGGAGGAAGTAGCAGAGGCAGTTGATTTGATGGCCAGTGGTTGGGTTAGCCTGGTAGCATGCATTCTAACGCACTAAGATTCCCACAGTAAGGCATGTTGCTTGCACATGGATCAGTTCATGCATTTAGTACTAAATTTATTTTAATGTTTGCCTCTACTGACTCGTTGTTTACAACATTGGCAGGTAACAAAAGTTGGGTCATCCTTTGCGCTCTCAAAAAATGCCCATACTAGGGAACCCTTCTTGAAAACTGCACACTGGTGACCGCTGCTGGCCACAGCTAGAGTTGTGGCTCAAGATGCAGTGCTTCTCATGGTTGCATCATTAACATGTTTTTATGGAAATTCCTCCTCATCTGCTGAGCTGCAACTTCATTGTTATGATCTATGTTATCCCACTCTTCCTCTTCCTGACCTGACATTAGAGGACAGTACACATACACCTCAGGTATCTGAGTCTCCTCATCATCACCTCCATCCCTGGGGGTTGGCGTCAGTTGACGAGGGTCGGGATCCTGCTTGGACCCTACTTTGTCCAGGCCAGGAGCCAACTGACAAAGATTTTGGGCATCTTTTTACCTGGTTCACAACTAAATTGACAGCAGGCTATTTGTTGCACACAGGTTTCCCTACATGGCACATCTCTATTCTACTATTGCTCTCTTATCTATCTCAACTACCTATCAATAAACCCCTAGCTAAAGGTCCAGTCACACTAAGCAACTTACCAGCGATCCCAACAACGATAGGGATCGCTGGTAAGTTGCTAGGAGGTTGCTGGTGAGATGTCACACTGCGACGCTCCAGCGATCCCACCAGCAACCTGACCTGCCAGGGATCGCTGGAGCGTCGCTACACAAGTTGCTGGTGAGCTCACCAGCAACCAGTGACCAGCCCCCAGCGCCGCGTTGAAGATGCTGCGCTTGGTAACTAAGGTAAATATCGGGTAACCAACCCGATATTTACCTTGGTTACCAGCGCACGGAGCTACACGTGCAGAGAGCAGGGAGCAGTGCACACTGAGCGCTGGCTCCCTGCTCTCCTAGTTACAGCACACATCGGGTTAATTACCCGATGTGTACTGCAGCTACATGTGCACAGAGCAGGGAGCTGCGCACACTGCTTAGCGCTGGCTCCCTGCTCTCCTAGTTACAGCACACATCAGGTTAATTACCCGATGTGTGCTGCAGCTACATGTGCACAGAGCAGGGAGCAGCGCACACCGCTTAGCGCTGGCTCCTTGCTCTCCTAGTTACAGCACACATTGGGTTAATTACCCGATGTGTACTGCAGCTAAATTTGCACAGAGCAGGGAGCAGCGCACACTGCTTAGCGCTGGCTCCTTGCTCTCCTAGCTACAGCACACATCGGGTTAATTAACCCGATGTGTCCTGCAGCTACATGTGCACAGAGCAGGAGCCGGCACTGACAGTGAGAGCAGCGGAGGCTGGTAACAAAGGTAAATATCGGGTAACCAAGGACAGGGCTTCTTGGTTACCCGATGTTTACTGTGGTTACCAGCCTCCGCAGAAGCCGACTCCTGCTGCCTGCACATTTAGTTGTTGCTGTCTCGCTGTCACACACAGCGATCTGCGCTTCACAGCGGGACAGCAACAACTAAAAAATGGCCCAGGACATTCAGCAACAACCAACGACATCACAGCAGGGGCCAGGTTGTTGCTGGATGTCACACACAGCAACATCGCTAGCAACGTCACAAAAGTTGTTCGTTAGCAGCGATGTTGCTAGCGATGTTGCTTAGTGTGACGGGGCCTTAAGCCAACTGTCTGCCAGCAGCGGCAGCAGCACCTTCCCTAATGTTTCACAATTTATATGCAGCCGCCAAGTGTGTGAACCTTGTGGATGTTTGCTGCACCGTGATTGGCTGCAGGGACATCTAAAATTATATTAATAATAATAAAAAACAATTAGCTCCACACGTCTGGCTTCTCCCGCATCCCCACCCCCTCCACTCATTAAACACATCCCCTCATTCATCATACAGCAGCACAATCCTATGCAAAAGCATAACATGTTATTAAAAAACATTTTTTTAATACATGATCAGGGATCAAACAAAACTGAATAAAACCGAACATTGCCGACTTTTGGGTAAAGGGCTTGGGGTTACCGAGCCAGAAAGAACAAGCTAAAGCTTGTGCTGAATTTGAATTTGGCGAACCTTTATCAAACATGTTTGCTCATCTTTTCAATCCACCACCCGGCAATTTTTCATTTTTCTTTTTTTCCTCCACTTCTTCAAAGAGCCATTTCTTTTTTATTTTTCTGTCAACATAGCTGCATAATGGCTTGTTTTTTGCAGGAAAAGTTGAACTTTTGAATGAAAACATTAATCATGTCATAAGGCCGCTTTACACGCTTCAATTTATCGGGCTATCGCATGTGCGACGTGACACGCCCAGATCGTATTTACGATTTGCCTGTATCGCTTATTGGTCGTTTATTTCCTGTCGCACGTAACAATCTCAAAATCAACGCATCAGCGATCAACGATATATTGTTGGACCCAGGCGATGGTTTCGATGTTGGCAGGGTGTCAAACGGAGCAATATGTCGGCTGCTTCCCCAAAACGAACAATTTTTTAAAAATGAAAGATGTGTCAACGATCCACAATTTTCCTCCTATTTGCGATCGTTCAGAGTCGCTCGTAGGTGTCACACGTAACGATGTCGCAAACGATGCCGGATGTGCGTCACAGAATCCATGACCCCAACAACATATCGCCCGATATCTCAACATGTGTAACGGGGCCTATAGAGTATATGAGAAATTTCTAAAAAAAAAAAAAACCCTGGCTCTTTCGTCGCCATTTTCCGAGATGCATAATGTTCTCATTATGTAATTCTGACATTTTTGTTTTTCTTTTAGTTTTGCTGTTTTCCAATCAGATTAATTTATTTTATATTTTAATAGATCAGACATTTCTGAAAGCAGCAATATAAAATATGTGATTTTTTTTTCATTTTTTCTTGCTTTTTTTCAAAAGGACAAAAGGGAGGGTGATTTGAACCTTTGTGGGTTTTTTATGTTTTTAAAAACTTTTCCCACGTATTATTATCCTTACTTGCCCCTTTAATAGACTTGAAGCTGTGATCTTTTCACCAGCTGAACCTTGGCCAGCATAAAAACCCATCAGTGCCCTACAATCATGTTACAGTGCCGACAATGGGAGTGGGGAATGATGTGCTTCCCCAGCATGAGATAAATCCCACTTTCAGAGATTTACAGTGGGATGTAACTAGTCAACAGTGGCAGGCAGATCTCTGGTCTGCCCACTGCTATTAGGGACACATTTTAGCTCATCAGATCAGCAGTCATGTGCAGGGAAACATGCGGTCATCATGTCCTTCCCACATCAAAGGGAAGGACATGACCTGTGATGTACCAATACGTCATAGGTCATGAAGGATTTCAAGGTATCAACCAATGATGACTCTCAACTTTTAATATTTTCCCAGTGTAATATGCAGCCAGCTTGTTGAATTTATTTTCTTTATATTGTGACATTCCAGAAAATTTAGATTACTGCAGGTCAGCAGGATTATAAAGATTTAAAAGAGAGGCATAAGGTAGTGGTGTCAGTATAGTGTGACAAATATACTTGACAAGCTTTTTAACCATAAATATTATTTCCCTCGTATACCCACCAAAAAATAAAAAAACATAAAAAATAAGATTGCACATTGGAATTTGGGATGAGCGAATGTGACACCAAACTTAAAGCATTATAAATGGGAGGAGGCAAAAAAACCCCAATAAAAATGAAATCTTTCTTATCCTTTCCCTTTCCGAAAATACTGCAGATCCACAAAGGTACACAAATGGAATCTTTAGCTCCAGTTTTTTTTCCAGCATCTGTCTCTTCTCAGATAATCTAGCAGGTGGCCAAAGGTAAGATGTTAGAGCAAGAATCAATACCTAGCTGGCACTAGAGGCATTGGCAAAAAGTGGAGAGGAGACCAAGGTCAAAGTTGAGCAGGGGCCCATGAAGCCACTAAAGCTGGAAAAAAAGCTGTGACACTAGATAAAGTAAGGGATTAAGGGAGAATGTAATTTGTTGCTTTTTAACCCCTTCTCAGCCAGGCTCAATCCAGTATACTGGCAGCCAGTTTGGTGCCATTTTTGTGGATTTGCACAAATGCAATTTCCAAAAATTAAATTGACTAAAGTCTATACATTTTGTTAAATTCAAAATTAATTTGATTAGTTTATAGCCCCTTCACTCATCTGTAATTGGAATAAATTCCTGTATTATTTGAATTTGTATGTTTTCTTGATGTTGAGATATTTGCATTAGATTTCTCAACATACAGTGTGTCCACCCATATCCTGTCCACCGTTATTAACTTGAGAACGACAGCAGCTAGAGCCATAGAATGGTGTCTAGGTATGGTAAAGTAGCCATGCGCTACGCAATGAAACCACCTATAGCACCACCTGGTGGAAAACAACAGAGTTAGCATTTCTATCTCGAAAACGGAACGAGATAGAGAAAAAAAGTGAATTACAAAGTTGTAGGGCATCATAAATTCAATCGACAAATCGACACCTTGCATACAAAAATGCTATGATTAGAACAGCTGCCTGTGGATTGATACCTGGCCTTGGTATTTCCCTTGTCATATCTTTAAACTTGTCAAAGAGTTCGATATTGACTAAAAGGGCCACTTAATATGGTGGTTATGATAGTTTCCTAAAAAGAGCCACTCCTTCCCGGAGGGATATCTGGCTAGTTTCTGTGTCGAGACTCCTAACAGAGGCTCCACTGACTTTTTTGATTGGCTATTACCCAGGGGGCAATGCACCTAGGATTTCACTGTGTTGAGTGCCTTCATTAGCTGCCGGCAGTATTTTCTCTGGCTGGTCTCCCCGAGATCAGTAATTGTTTTGTCTTGTTGGTCTAATAGGCATTGCTCCCACCTGGCCAGAATCCTACTCCACACTGATGAGGGGCAATACCCCGAAACAGATGTCTGTGGATAGATACATGGCCTTGGCATTTCCCTTGTCATATCTTTAAACTTGTCAAAGAGTTGGATATTGACTAAAAGGGCTACTTAATATGGTGGTTATGTTGGTTTCCTAAAAAGAGCCACTTCTTGGCTAAATTCCTCCCGGAGGGATATCTGGCTAGTTTCTGTGTCGAGACTCCTAACAGAAGCTCCACTGACTTTTTTGATTTGCATATTTCCCAGGGGGCAATGCACCTAGGATTTCACTGTGTTGAGTGCCCTCGTTTGCTGCCGGCAGTGTTTTCTCTGGCTGGTCTCCCCGAGATCAGTGATTGTTTTGTCTTATGATTAGAACATGTAAAATTCACAAGGCTGCCTACTTCAATGGAGACCTTCCTACAAGTTATTGGGTATGGTGGCTGCATGGAGTGACCTCCACGCTCACTTGACCTGACCCCATTGGACTTCTTTCTGTGAGGTCACATCAAACAACAGGTGTATGCGACCTCTCCACCAACATTGCAGGACCTACAACGATGTATCACAGATGCTTGTGCAAACGTGTCACCTACCATATTGCACAACGTGCAGCTAGATACAGTATGCTGTCCATAGTCCAGATGTGCATTGCCGCTGACGGTGGACACTTTGAGCATCAAAGGTAAGTGAGCGCCATATGCGTGACCAGCATTCAATGTTTTGGGGGCGTCATGGGTTTCATATCATAGCATTTCTGTACACACTGTATACATTTTGACAAGGTAAGTACGCTGTCTTGAGTCTGATTTGATATATGTTAATCTGCGTACATACCTGCTAATGCTATAAAAGGAATATAATGTGGGAATAATCATGAACTTAATCTGGTTTTGATTTATCTATATCTGATACACCACTGTGTTTATATAAATAGGTGAAGCCATGTCTTGATATATGGCGTATAATGTTCTCTACTACTTCACTCAATATGTTGAATTGTAAATTTACACTGAGAAAATGTAGAGTATCCAGACAATATACTGTATAATATTATATTGCAATACAATGAACACTTCAAATACTGTTACAAAATTGAGCTTAAGTTTAGCAACTTTATGTAAAGTACACAATAAAGATTAAACTGTTTCTATGGTAACAATACAAGGAAAAGCTTTTTTATGTCCATTAAAAGGAATCTGTCAGCAGGTGTTTATTATGTAATCTAAGGTTGGCATGGTGTAGGTCCTGAGATACTGAGTTTATGGATGTGTCACTTATTAGGCTATATCCTGTTGCTTACTTACAATGATTGTTTTATCATCCCTAGGTTATAGGTTATCATTGGCCAGACTAGGTCCCTTATGCCAAATGGTCCAACACCCCTTCTCTGATAAGCAGCTCACTGTCAATAAACAATTTATACAGAAACTGTGTTCTAGGCAGTGTTTGCTTTCTAAGTTCTGCTTCATGCTACCTCTAAAAACACACAAGTGCTGCAACCAGTAAACAGTCATTTTTTTATATATATATTATGCTGCTCTCAGTTGAGGTAACAAAAACCTAGTGAAAAATGTGTTTTATGTCTTTCAATCAGTGGAGCCAATGTCTCAGTTACATATAATCACTGCTCCTTTACATGTCTGACAAGCATGGTTGTTCATTTTTATACTAGGATGATAATGTCGCACAGATTCCAAATGCTGCCATTGAGGGGTGGTAACTCTCAGCTATGGCCTCATAGAGGGGCCACAGTCAGTTTTTGGATCCCTTGTAATTATGGTTTTCATTATATGGCTTTCACGTCTTTGACCTTCATATTGTTTGCTCTAGATCACTCGGGGAGTCTGGGCTGTATTTGTATGAGTACCCATAAGGGCAGAGATGGTGCACTAGGTACTCTAACTGGTACATAGTCATAGAGTCCACATAGTGGAAGGAAACAGCCAGGTCTGAGCAGCAGCCAGGACTTTCTAAGAAATAAACACAAACACCAAAAAAATCCTTATATTTGAAAAAAAATACAAAACAAACACTCTTTCACCACTTTTTTAACCCCCAAAAGGTCAAGCTCCGAAGTAAGCCACGCAAGATCTCATGACAATTCAAGCTTTGCTACATCTGAACTGACAGCGAGTGGCCATGTAAAATAACCGCATGCTGTAGATTAAGGCAGAGAATAAGCCACGGAATCAGCAGTGACGTCACTGAGGTTAGTTGCTGCCACAGCTGGAGGTTCCCACGACCCTCCATCTGTGACTGCAGGTAACCTGACCTTGGGGAACTTTCTGAGGTGAGGTCACTGAGTTAATTTAGGTCCCCTGAGGTCAGGTGACCTGTGGTAACAGCTCATCACTGCTGTGGCTCAGTCTCTGCCTGAAGCACACAGCAGGTGGTCATGTTCTATGGCTCACAGCTGTCATTAATCACTTATTACCCCATTGCCACTGCACCAGGACAATCGGGAAGAGGCAGGTAAAGTGCCGAGACTGTCTCATCTAATGGATGTCACAATCCTGGGTAGCTGCAGGCCACTATTTTTAGGCTGGGGGGAATAAGCAGGGGTCTCTCAAGCCTGAAAATACCAGTCCCCAGCTGTCGGGCTTTATCTTGGCTTGATATCAAAATTGGAGGGAACTACACACTGTTTTAAAATGATTTATTAAAATAATATTAAAAAGATGCACGCGGTTCCTCTTATTTTGGTACACAGCCAAGATAAGTGAACAGCTGGGGCCTGCAGCCTGTAGCCATATGCTTTATACCCTATGACATTTTTTACATTTATTTATTTATCACCAGTAAAAGGACACAGACAACATTTATGATTCCAACCAATCACAGACACTGTCTCAGAGGGTGGTGGTGTGGTTCAACGGCAGCCAATCAGAGATGCCGGTGGAAGGGAAAAGCAGTGAATATGTATAAGGGATAATTAGTAGACCCAGGACTAGCTCTGCAGCCATGGGGAGACACAGTAAGTATGTACTGATTAAATCATTTTTTCATTTCTTTCTTTTATAGCCCCCCTCCTACACCATTTTACAACACATTACTTTTGCCTCCCATTAAATTTAATGGATTCTGCTAGGATCGATGATTGGATCGGCTAGGATCGCCTCTCTGATTGGCGATCTCAGGTAGGTTTGGCAATTCTGAACCAATTCGATCCTTGGCAGGATTGCTCATCTATAGTTTTAATATTCTTTCTATATGGGGTTTCTCTCAGTCCTAGTGTTTTTCATTGCAAGGGATATAACTACCTCAAACAAAGCTCTGGGGTGATAATAATGCAGCAACATGATATAATTGTGTCATTAAAGAAGCAGAAATGTACTTTTAATAGTAATCATAGTTAACTAACTGCTTATTTGTCCCAACTGGTCCGCCACTTGCTTACTAAGTCACGTTCTTCCCTCCCACACTGGTCCTCTCTTCACTCTTTGGCGAGTAAAATAGAAATTGGTGTTGGAGATGATTTAGTTCATCATGAAGTCAGCAACTAGCTGCTGACTGGCCATTTGTTTTGCTGAATTTGCGAAAATTTAATTCCAAAAAAATTCAGATTTGCTATAATCAACATGATGCATTTTGTATTTTGATACATTTAAAATTGTTTTGCTCATATTTAGCAATAATATTAATAATAATGGCAATAATAATAATAATAATAATAATAATAATAATAATAATAATAATACATCAATTTCAAATTAATCAAATTTATTTAGAATTTCCTAATTGTGTAGATTATAACATATGTGAATTGATCACCTAAATTAAATAACATTAATAATAATAATAATAATAATAATAATAATAATAATAATAATAATAATAATAATAATGAATAATACAATTATTATTATTATTATTATTATTATTATTATTATTATTAGTAGTAGTAGTAGTAGTGGTTAATTATGAGTGAATCAATTTTTAAATAAATCAGATTATTATTATTTTTTTTATTATTATTATTATTATTATTATAGTTTTTAACATAGGTTCTTTGCATAACTGTGTATAAAAATGGTAATACAGAAGGTTCAGGTAACATTTAATTCACTGTGACACTGTAATAAAGTCCTCAGCAATTAAATGTTCTGCTATGTAGTTGAAATAGACATTCTGAGCCTACATATAATCTTCAACATTGTAGAGTCTCATAAAGGTTAACTACACATTGTACAAGTTATGCTTGTAATAAATGTAGAAAGTACAATGCAGCCGAAGACAAATAAATAGTGTATGAACCAAATCAAGCATTTCCTTCTATTAACAATGTGGAATCCTTTGTAATTGTATATTGTCAATTTGTCATTAAGCATTAACAAGTTGATAATTATATTACTTAGCTAATATGGTTAATGGGAAAATTATTGATTAAGATACATCAAACATAACCCTCTTAATTAGGCTAGCCACTAAATCTCAGCTGACCAGGCAACATATAGCATACTTTTTCTCACAGCTATAAGATAAATGTATAATAAAAGAATTTCAACTCTTTAATTCACTGGTTTAATTTTTAGAAATGTTCCCAAATTTCATCTTGAAATGTCATGATGTCTAGCAGGTTTTTCCGCTAGACTGCAGAGAAGAGATAGCATACAGTGCGTAAGAGATAAGAGGACAATACTCTTGGGTCACTGGAAGATCTCTCTACAATATTGCAAGTGTCAAGAAGCTGTTGATTGGAAATGGTGCATAAACTTTGCTGACATGGGCACATTTTTACATCCGGTGTGTATAATACCTTCACAATAAAAAGCAGGTCTTGATGTTATACACTTTTTAGGTAACTAGTTTTGTTGACAAGTTAAAAATGTTGTTTAACTTATCTGTTTGAATATAGAACATGACAATCAATTTTATAACAAGCAACATTTACACATAAATATTAAGGAAACTTTAAAGATATAAATTCACACTTAAAAAAAAATGGAAAGTATTTTCTTTAGAAGAAAACATGCCCTTGATATATCAAGTTTCTGGGAAATGTTATTTGGTCCTTGAGGTACATCAAAGTCAAGTGTCAGTGTTTGTAGATTATAGTAGCCAATTGCTTGAGATAATATCAAGGCTAAGACTGTACGGAGTAGTATAAAACTGAAAAGTCGCAAAAAGTGTACAACACTTCCTATCTAACACTCGGCATACAGTCTGAAATAAGATGATATAATCTTATAGAATAGCATTCTGTAATCTCCAGTACTAACATCTAAAGCACGTTATTAGTACTGATATGTTTTTATCTTTTATCTCCAGAAATAGCATCATTAATATCTTTGTCAAAATAATCCTTTCACTTTTTGTAAGAAAATGTTAATTAACCCCTTTATGACCTGTGACGTCATGAGTTGTCTCCCTGTCTTTGATGCGGGCTTGCAAGCCGAGTCCACATCTTTCCCTGCACATCGGCTGATTTACTCAGCTAACATGTGCCTCTAATAGATGCAGATGGAGTGGCTCTGTTAGGCTATGTGCGCACAGTGCGTTTTTCGCGGCGTTTTTGCGCGTTTTTCGGGTGCGTTTTTGGCTTTAAAACTGCAGGACTTTGCTTCCCCAGCAAAGTCTATGAGTTTTCATTTTTGCTGTCCGGACACATCTGGTTTTTTTACCTGCGTTTTTGAGTTAAAAAAAAAATGGACATGTCAGTTCTTTCCTGCGTTTTTCTGCGTTTTCCGCCCATGCAATGCATTTGAAAAACGCAGCAAAACGCAGAGATCAAAAACGCAGCAAAACGCAGCCAGAAACGCACCAAATCGCGGCAAAAACGCATGCATTTTTTGATGCGTTTTTTCGACGCAGGTGCGTTTTTGTGCGTTTTTAGCGGCCAAAGACGCACAAAAATGCAGCGTCAAAAAGACGCAGTGTGCGAACCTAGCCTTAGCCTGGTAAATTCTGAAGTCAATCTCTGGGAGGGGCACACTCTTCTGAACCCCAATTCTCCCATGTCACGATAATGGGACATCGATAAGTTGTCATTACAGCCAAGAATTAGCTGATGACTTCTGTGGTCAGCTCATGGCCAACATTCATAGGAGACTGTGATTTCTTCTATGTACATAATATATAGAACAAGTGATCAGACTATTGCAGGTTACAGTCCTCTATGGGTACTATTAAACACAGTACAAAGCAGAAAAAGATGGTTTAAAAAATATGAAAAAATATATTTGGTATTGCTGCTTTCATAAAAGTCCGAGCTATCAAAATTTAAAATATATTAATCTGATGCATAAGTAGCGTAACAAGAAAAATATCAATGCAGGAATTGCATTTTCTCAGCCTCCATAACAACAGAAAAAAATGTATTAGCAGGTTCTCAAAAGATCGCATATACAACAAAATAATTAATATGAATAAAAACATCAGCTCGGGGCTCAAAAAAAGAACCCTCACATAGCTCTATATCCTGAAAATTGAAAACATTATGGCTCTCAAAAAGTTGCAACACAAGCAAGAGTTAAAAAAAAAATCAGTTTTTTTCACCACTTAAAACAAAAACTAGACATGTTCTATATCTATCTAATCATACTGACCTGGAGAATCATACTTTCAGCTTAGTATTATGGTAAAATTAACTGTGTAAATTATGCATTTTAAAAAGTACTGCAGATTTAAACTTTTTTGCTCTTCTGCCACTCTTGGAATTCTTTTACAGCCTACCATTACATCATAGGATACAAGGGATTGTGTCATTCAAAATTACAACTTATGCCGCAAAACAAGTCCTCACATGGCTATATTGACAAAAATGTAAAAAAAGTTAAAGCTCTTGAAATAAGAAGGGGGACAAGGGGGAACGAGAGCGCAAACATGAAAAATCGCCCGATCCTTAAGAGGATCAAGTTACATATTGCAATTTTTTTACCTTTGTTAACATGCATTATTCTATACTAAAAGAACCTGAGCATATTATATATTTGACAATAAAATATAACTTACCTACAGTATTAGATGCCTTGGTTGATATTGGTGAAATAATTTTAATAACCTTGCATCAACTTTTAAATGCATTTTTCATTTTGTTGGTATCATTTGTGCAACCTGGACATATGATACATTAAGTCTACTTGAAAATTCGAGAATCATCATAAGAATTTAAAAATAATGGCAAGTGATTGCCTATGACATTACTAATATTCTTGTTTTTATTGGTCCTTTAAGACCCATTATTGTATCACAAGTAACGCTTAGCGAGTACTGATCTGCTCGGATGCTCGCTATTCCAATCGAGCACGTCGGACTGCTTGGGTGCCCGACTTGAATAATGAGCACAATTTTGTTTTCTGAGAAGGAGAGAGAGACTCAGCCTCAGATGAGAGTTATTCAGCTCTAAAATGTCCAGATGAGCGAGAAATCCCTTTGCTCAGCCAGGGAAATTCTTGGTTCTTCAGGTCATTGAAAGGAGCTGATTTGTATACTAATCCATGTGCTCTAGCATAACGCAATGCTTGTTACTCGATCGAGCATTGGGGTGCTCAATCGAGTAATGAGCAGTGCCGAGCACATTCGTTCTTCTCTAGAGTACAAAATCGCACGAGAGGATTCTCTGGTAATTTAGTAGGCTAGTCCAAACCTGACTTTTGCTGACTTCTGTTATCTGTAAAATATAATTCTTTAATTACAAGTCCAGTTTTACTGCCCCAGAGGGATAAGATCCATTCCTTATCTGTGGCAAGGAGAATTTTTTTTCAGAAGGTCAACATACTACAAAACTCTTGTGCTCTTTTGAAGACGTCAATCTCACATTTTACCATTTGGTAGAAAAATCTCTCAGACTCAGGAAGCCACTGACTTCTATGTATAATAATAAAGAGGTATTATCAAAATGATTCTGCTGTGTTATATGAGTTATAGGATTATAACACAGATCATGGTGAGCATTCGTGCATATTTTAAACATTTCAGTAATTTGGTAAGACCAAGTAATTTTTTTCACATACATTGCGAGTAGAGTTAGACATTATCTGGTTATATTTCAATAACTCAGAATGTTTAATTTCTATTATGTGAAAAAGCAGGATATTTCCAAACTCAAAAGCACAATGGAGAAGTAGATGCCCGTTTTCTGAAAGAGGAGAACCTAAGCATTGTTTACCTTATCATTCTAACATTTAGGGAATATGCATATGTTAGAGATCTAACCAGTTGGTCAGCTACTGTAATTTGTCAACAATGGTGCTTTAACTCAATATGGAACAGTTGGATCTGGCACTGCCCCAATTCTCTATAGTCAGTGTGTCTCTAATTAAAGGCAAATACTATGATAATTACATCCAACAGTATCTTTACCAATTTTTCATTCTAACTAGATACTACTGATTTTGTAATGTTATGCAATAAATTGAAGTTAAAAGAAGAGATAAGTTCTCTAACTAATGCACAATCCACAATCATTCAAATGATAAATGAAGTTTCATTATGCTAGACAAGGTATCATGTCTTGTGATAAAACACCTATTTCTATGACAAGAAAGCTCTAATCTTTCCATATATATTGCACATTCTGTATTCATAACAACAAATTGCCAGGTCTTAGCACAAAATGTGTAATACTTTAGCTGCCAAAAGAGCTTGTATTGCTTTCGTTGGAATGGATTATCAGACCTTTTGGCAGTTTAAGGATTTTCTTTAGGTAGAGAAAAAGATCTGATTTTTTTACTGTCAATTAACATTAAAAAATAGGCAATTAAAGCTATTTAGCTGAGGGAATATGTGTAGACAGATTGGATAGATAATAACTATGCGTTAATAATGTGATTAAGCATATGGCATGTAAATGTGTCAAAAGAACTTATATTATCAAGTATTGTAATTTAAGACATGTCATATTCTTAATATTATTTGATTTTTGCTTATTGTTTTATTTAATAATATTTTCTAAATTTCTTGTGTTTTAAATAATACCCATCAGCCTGTTTCATGCTGAAAACAGTCCATACAACATGTTTTCTATATGCAAGAAATGTTTTGCACCATTCCACACTATTCAACCATATTTTTTATATATACAGTATATAATGTACGTATATACCTTAGATATTTATAAAGTAATGTTATGCCACACACTCGACCCCCTTAGTATATTTTATCCATTGAAAAATGTGTATATATGTACGTCAAATTCTCTAAGTACATATATTTCTAAATGTGCTATTGACATGAGTTTCTCACCGGATGTCAATAATAAACAATACTATCCAAAACATATAGTCTATTTTGTTCTTATTAAGATTGGCTGTTTGTTTGGGGCAATGTCTTGCTACAGGATACGGTTTGGAGCCAAACAAATCCCTGCCTGATGGTATCAACTAAACAATGCACAAAAACATAGGAACTTGGATACAGAAGTATCTGATTGGCTCTAAATTTATTCTGCAGCTGGACAATTACTTCAGTCAAACAGCCAATACCATAAAGAACTGTCTTCAGCAAAAAGAACAAAACGTCCTAAAAGTGTTGAAATAGACCCCCATAGATCCCTGATATCAATATCATCAAGTCTATACGGGCTTGAATGAAGAGACAGAAGTATTGGCACAAGCCTACTCTCACAGAAGATTTGTGATTGGTTCTCAAAGAAGTTTGGAAAAGCTTACCTTTCTAGCGCCTTCAAAATCTGTGTTCAAATGTGCTGATAATTTAAACTATGATGTAGTTTTAAAGACAAAGTTTGTTATATTAAATACTAATTTAATTTAGATTTTGTCCATTCACTTTTTATTTTGTTCATTGATAAGAGTAAGCTATTTCACTTCTAATTTTTAAAGCATTTTACTTTAACAAATTTTCCACACCTGACTTACACTTTTCCACAATACAGTGAATGTGTGTGTGTGTGTGTGTGTGTGTGTATGTGTGTGTGTATGTGTGTGTGTGTGTGTGTGTGTGTGTATGTGTGTGTGCGTGTGTGTGTGTGTGTGTCTCTGTGTGTGAATTTTCTATATAAACAAAACTACTGAGACAACTACAGATTAAACTTTCAATACCTATTGACATCTCCTTTTAAATCCAACTACATATGCATTAATATAGAATTGGTCTTTTGCCGCTAGCGCAATTTCTATTCTCCAAGAAATACTTTCTACATGGTTTTGGAGTATGTGAGGTCAAACACTGATGTTGGACCATGAGGCCTGTCTTGGAACCTCCCAAAATTGGTTAATTGGGTTAAAATTCAGTGCTCTGTCTAGTTCATTCATATTCTTCCATACCAAAATCACTCAACCATGCCTTTATGTGCCTTACTTTGTGCACTGGGACGCACTCAAGTTGGAACGGAAAAGGGCCTTCCATAAATTTTTGCCCTAATGGAAAATCATAAAATTGCCCTAAATGTCTTCATATGCTGAATCATTAACATTTGCCTTTATTGGAAAGAGAACACCATAGTATTATCCTTACTTAGCCAAACTTTATAGTTGGTTCAAAGAAGTCAGGCAGGGAACAGTCTCCTGGCATTCATCAAATACAGACTCACCCTTCAGGCTTCTAGAAGGAGAAGCATGGTTTGTCATTTTCATCTACATAACAAGTGTAGACTGGTCCAAAGTAGAGATCTTGTTGGAAAAGATCGAAAACTTTCAAAATTGTACAACCTTTGGCGGGATCAGGTCGGGATCAGAAATCCGAACATTTGATCAAAACATTGGCAATGTTCCATGTGGATCAGTACATGTTTGTGGCTTTTCTAAATCTTTAATATTACTGTGACTACTGTAGTGGTGCAGTATGATGAGTGGGGGGATGTGTTTAATGAAGGCAGGGGGTGGAGAAAGGTCAGAGGGGCGGCATTTTTTCCTAACTTTATGTGTGCATGTACCCTGCAGCCAATCTGGGAGCAGAAAACATTAAAACATTCACCACGTTCAGACACAAGGGCTTGTGTTATTGGCTGCTTAAGTCACACGTCCCTCTGCATATAAAAAGGAGACGTGGTATTGGTACCATTTTGTGATTGTTAAAGCTTAGGTTTGCAGATACCAAACATGTATACTTTTACTTTTATCTAAGGGGTTAAAAAAAATTCTGAAGTTTGTCCCAAGAAAGAATTGCGCTTTTGTTGCCATTTTCCGAGAACTGTAGCATTCCCATTTTTAGGGATCTGGGGCTCAGTGATGGCTTATTAGTGAATGCTCATGCTCCAAAGTGCTAGTTGTGCTTTTCAATAGGGCACAAAAACATGAGTGGGAAATCCTGAGGTCATGGTGGAAGGAGGAATAATGCTGAGCTTCCTAAAAGCTCTACTGAACAAACACTAGCTCATCCTAGCCAAACAAAACTAACAACTTCTGTTACTGGATAGGATACTCCACTCTCTTTCTTTGTCAGTCACACAGCTATACGACATGGAGATGGGGCCAGAATGAGCAAGTGGTCCAGAAGTGTGCAAGTGGCCTCTCCTCTTCTCCCTCATCCTCAACTTCCCACACAGTACAGTCCTCAGAGGTGGCACCCCAATTACTCTTTTTTCCCCTATGTCACAACTCTCCAACTGCCCAACTAACTGTAGGGAACCACAGATGAATAAGTCTGCAAAGCATTTTACACTTGCTATTCCATGGGCATCAGAGGTCTGCTCCAAAGATTCCCAGACTCAAGAGGAGGAAAGAATTGGCATCGATGCCCAAAATTTTTCTCTTTTGGATCCAGAGTTGGATGAAGTAGGGTCCGAGATGATGATGATTAGACTCAGATACCTGATGCATTAATGTACTGTAATGTGGTGTCAGGGCAGGAAGAGGAGGGTGACTGTCAGGATGATGAGTGGGATGAGAGAGAAGATGACGATCAGGTTGGAGATCCCACTTGGTGTGAACCCAGAGGCATGCAGCTGAATAGCTCAGTAAAGGAGGAGGAAGACAAGGCGCTTATGATGGTGATTTCTGCACAATAATGTACTAATGAAACCACAACAAACACTGCATAATCAGCCACAACTCTGGCTGTGGCCAACAGTAGTCATGGTTCTGCAGTTGACTGGAAGAGTTGTATAGCCTGGGCCTTTTTTGAGACAACAAATGATGACCCAATTCTTGTTATCTGCAAGGTTTGTAAACAATGACTTGGTAGAGGCAGAAATTCCAAGAATTTGAATACTACATGCATGAATTGGCACAAGGTCTACAAACAAATTTTACTCTCGAAATCTTACTGCACTAAAACACAGCCTAGTGATAATTTCTAACTACCAGCTGCTCCATCAAATGCATCTGCTGCTTCTTTCTCCTCCATCACTGTTGAAAGTCTTCTCACACAGGTCTGCTGCAACAGAACCTCCACTTGTTTACGCGCTAAAGTTGGGGTGAGTAAGAGATCCTCAGCTGTTACGCAAGTGCACATGCCTGGTGCTTTTGACCCATCTGAGACACTGAGCACACCACATGTTTCTCAGTCCACCATAATATCTATACCCAGATCTTTCTCACAGTCTACCAGTTTCTCCTGTACACCCCACTCATAACTCTTTGAGCACAGCATCCAGCCCTTGGTCCTACAGTTGTGGTAACATAAATGATCATTTCCTCCTACACATGTCAAAGCTAATAGGATGAAGTTCACCAAATGTAAACTGTTGGCCATGGAAATGCTGCCTTTCCACCTGATGGATACAGACGGTTTCCAAAACCTGATGGCTGAGGCAGTCCCCCAGTATCAGTTGCCCAGTCACAATTACTTTTCTAATCAAATTGTGCCTGCACTACACCAGCATGTTGCAGACAACATCCCCTGTTCCTTGAAAAGTCTAAATAAGAGAAAGTGGTAATCCAGCACCCGTAGTCCAGTCTTCAGTGAAAATTAAGACATCCTTTATTCACAAAACATGTTAAAAACATACATTTTTAAAATCAGAACTGCTTTACGCTTTTCAGGTCATAGAGACCCTTACTCATAGTATGGGTATGGGTCTCTATAACCTGAAATGCGTAAGGCAGTTCTGATTTCAAACATGTACGTTTTTAACATGTTTTGTGACCAAAATGATGTCTTAATTTTCACTGAAGACTGGACTACGGGTGCTAGATTACCACTTACTCTTATTTAGACTGACTTCTGCAGGGGTGGACCGCCCCTTTTCTTCATCCATGCACCCTAGGTGGTTTGGATCACATGGCTATGGTAGGCTGAAATTTACTCCTTTTCACTTGAAAATTTCTGTGTCTGACAGAGTGCATTTCACCACTAACACCTGAAAAAGCAAGCATGGTCAGGGGTGTTACATGTCACGCACTGGTCACTGAGAGACTCTGAAGGCTGCACCGTCAAGTGAACAAGGGGCTGCTCCACAAGTCTGGGAATCCCCAAGGCTTGCCAGACAAACCTCTGTATGTTGTATTTCCTTCAATGCTTCTGCCTCCTCTGCCTCCTCTAGGGCCTCCACCTTTGCACTAAACCTCTCCCTTAATTTAACACATGTTCCAGCAATGCATTGAAAGTGCCAAAGCTCAACGCAATCAGGCAGTGTTTAAATTAAAATCCAAAGGAAAATTCAGTCATACAGCTGCAAAGTTGTGGACAGCTATCCAGATCGAGTCTGAGGCTGTCTCCACTGAACCCAGAGCTAGGGAAGGCCGTGTGCAATAATGGTGCGAACCTGGTGGGGCAACCTCACACACGTACATTGCATAGTTCATGTCTTCAACTTTGTTGTACAATAATTTCTAGGCTACTATCCTAGCCTGGAAAAGTTTCTGCATTAGGCACGGTCGCTGTGTGGTCACTTGAAGATGCAGAAGCCAAGGAATAAATGGATGAGGAGGAAGAGGGGATTTGCATGCAACATTCAAGGGATGAGGAAGATATTGATTCCTACACCGTTGTCCGAAATTGGTGGGAAGGGTCAGAGGAAGCAAGCTTGAGTGTTAACTCACCACCAACACAGCATGGTCATGGACCTCACGGAAACGCCAGACATGAGCGCCTTCTTGCTGCACTATCTGCAACATGATTCCAGAATTATTAAGTTTAGAAATAGTGTTGACTACTAGGTTGCCACACTGTTAGATTCATGGTACGAGAGTAAATTTTACCAGATACTTTTCCCAAGATAGCAGTGAGGCACCCAGTGTGTATCACAGTTCTTCACGTCAAACACCACAAAACGTTCATTCATCAGCTCAGAAAAATTAGTAGCAGCAACAGTTGAACTGGCAGAAACTATTTCTGAAATTTGTGGGACATATTTTTTACACCATCACGTGTACTACCAGAACAGAGTACAACTCTGACACATAGTGAACAACTGTAGAAGAAGTTGCAAGAGTATCTGGAGCTCAAATACAATACCATCAATAGTAAGTTGGACCCTTTTGCATTTTGAGCTTCAAAAATGGAAAAAAGGGCTGAGCTCCCAAGTCACGCCTTGCAGGTTTTATGATGCACGGCAGCCAGCGTTCTCTCAGAACGTGTCTTCAGCGCTCTTCATGGTGTCCTGACAAATAAGCGCATCCGGATGGCCCCTGAAACTGTAGACCACCTAACTTTCATAAAGATGAACAAGTTATGGATCACCAATGACTTTTCCACCCCAGTTGCAGACTATGCAGATGAGGCAATTTTGAACCTTTCAGTGTGCTGCAGTGATATCGCATTATTGCAGTCTTTCACACATTTGCATGGCTTCTGTTGCTACTGCTGCTGATGTTAACAAGTGTTTTGATGATGCAACAATGAAGCGGTGTGTCTATCACTGTTATTTTAACACCTTGGCTTTTTGTTCTGCATGAAGCACCTACTATTCCTCCTCCTTTTGCAATATTTAACACATTTCATCAATGATATCTTCTGTACATCCACTATGGGAACTGCAGCAGCCAGGAACCTTTTACTACATGTGCTCTACAGTGGTTGTGACTGTTCACAACCATCCCAGGTGAGTGTATCTTCCTAATCCTACAACCAAAATCCATCTGGGTAAGATCCTATCTACATCCTTTTGTCTTTCAAGTTACTTTATCCTTTTTTAACGGGGATTGAGATAGTGTTGTCTGAACAGTTGACAATGCCTTTAAAATTTATGAGAATTTTAAAGAGTACCTTATAAAGAATTAAGGATTGGCTGCTATATGCTATAAAAGTACCTTTGCTTTCCCTCCCCAATATGCATTGCATCAGCTCATGTGCAATGGCTCGCATACTGTGAACTAAAAGCCATAAGCTCTATTGTGCATGCATACATAAAGAAGTGTGGGTGCAGAAGGACAAGTCCCCAATTCCCCTTGCTGTTGAACCCAGCATATCCCTTTTTAGAGTTCTATTACACTTGATTACTGCAAGATAGGAAGAAGGGAGCACCATAGTTACTAGCACTTTTTTACCTACAAATATAATTTGTAATAGAAAAATAAATTTGCAATTTCATTAGTTGTTGCTTTGGCTATACGCTTACAGATAGTTTATTTTAAAGGTAATAAACAATTACATTCAATTAATACTGACTCTATCTAAAGGACATCCATTTTATCATAGATTAGGATTAGAAGCTGGAATACCATATAAACCACAAAAAGCGAGAGACAATATTTCTAGTAAAAGCTACATTCTGCTACCTCACATCTCAGTGTAGGAATGCTAATTTATCCTTTACCATTTTTTATTAGCAACTTTTGACATGGAAAGATTTTACATGCTCTACTACATAATGGAAATTACTTAAATGGAAAGTGTGAAGTCCCCAAATGCTGCTCACCAGCAGATATGAGGTTAATCCTCAGGTTAAGGGTGCGATCACATCTTCAAATATAAAATCTTTGATGGTCTCAGCCAGAAAAGTTGGTGTCAGGCCAGCGTATTGCGTTTTTCTCCTCACCAAGCATCCGTATGTTTTGAGAGTGCTATGCAAGTGTGCATTTTTTCCTTGCCTAGAAAAAAATGCACACTTGTATAGCACTTTCATGACATACGAATGCTATGCAAAAAAAAATGCACACTCCCATAGCACTTGCATGACATATGGATGTTAGGCCTCCTTCACACGTCAGTGATTCTGGTACATTTGTGCTTTTTTTTAAACGTACCAGAATCACTGACATACACAGACCCATTATAATGAATGGGTCTGCTCACACGTCAGTGATTTTTCACTGCACGTGTCTCCGTGCAGCGTACCCGCGTGTCCGTGATTGCCGCACGGAGACATGTCCATGTTTTTCTGGCATCACTGATGTCCCACGGACCACGCAGTGGTGTGGTCCGTGAAACACGTGCCAGAAAAAAACGTGCTTTTAAAATAAAAATCATTTTTACTCACCAGGCTCCAGCGATGTCCTCTGCAGTCCGTGCAGCTTGCTGCTTCTGAGCCGGCTCATTACTGTCGCGCATATTCATGATGCACGACACAGCCGACCCGGAAGCAGCTGCTGCGGGGGTCAGCGCCGGCCGGATGCTGCCCCGCGGGAGTGATCAGCACCATGGAGAGCGGGAGCGCACACAGGTGAGTTAATCTCTAAGTGCAATCACGGGCCACAGAGAACGGAGCCCGGATTGCCCTTAGACAGCCCACGTGTGCCGTGATTCACGGCACACGGAGGAAATGTGCGTGTTTTACACGCCAGTGAAAAACGTCAGTATTTTTCACTGACGTGTGAAACGGGCCTTAGGTGAAGAAAAAAACACACTCGCCTGATACTCAACACTTTTCTGGCTCAGAATCTCAATGATTTTACATGTGTAGATGTGATCGCAGCCTAATAGTGTTCTAAATCTGTGCATCCGCCCAACTTTATCCACAACTATTGGGACAAATTTAACTTTAACGCTCCTCACCTGCAGATATCAGGTTAATTTGAAAATTTATAGTGCTTTAAAGCTATAACACTACCAGGAATAAAAGCCTGTCAAAAGAAAAAATTAACTATACCTCCCAGCAGCATTCAGCTTTCAGTCATAGTCGAGTGGCTGGTGCGGCTTCCATCACCGCTCAGTATAGATTATGCAGTGACTATAACTGCACCCTGGCACTGACTGACAGTCAGTGATGGGGTGTAGTTAAAGCCACTGCTTAATGTTTACTGAGCAATGATGGAAGCTGTGCCAGGTGCTCTACAATGACTAAGACCCACAATACACATCCATTTTTTTTGTACGTGTGCGGTACGTATTTGCACGTACCGGAGACACGGAGACACGGCGACCCATGTTTTTCAATGGTAGATGGCACACACACATAAAATCACACGGAACGTGTGTCTGTGTGGTAAGTATGTGTGTGCGCTTTTCTACACGGACGACATGTCCGTTTTTGGCCGGCAGCACGCAGGCACGGACCTGCTTTAGTCTATGGGTCCGCACAGATGGACCGCACATGGAGTATGTTCAGCACGTATCGTCCGTGTTCATTTTTCATCACAAAATCTGCAACACTTGTTTCCAATCTATCAGGTCAATTGAAAGAAAACAACAACACCAGGATCTCATGATGAATGATTAAAATCGTTAATTGGGTAAGAATGCGGGCCTTTAAAAACGGACAGCACACGGACAGCACACGTACATATTTTATGTCAATACGGACATTCCACACGCACACGCGGCTCGCATACACCATCACACGAATGCCATACGTACCGGAGAAACGCCCCTAAAAAACGGAACACGGACCCGAAAAACGGACCATGAGACACGTACTTTTTTTTGCGGAAGTGTGTTTTAGGCCTAAAAGATGGATGCGGCTGGGAGATACAAAGTTCATTTTATCTCATTTGATGGGCTCTCAGTCCTGGCAGTCTTATAACTTTAGGCCGGAGCCACACTTGCGCGTGTCTCACGTGTGACTTGCGCAAGTCTCATATAGCATCATCCGGCACGGCTGCACACTCTCCGGATAGGGGCGTCTCAGCTGCATAGATATATATGCAGCCGACCAGCTCCTGTCAGGTGAGTGCGTGGCCGTACCGGGTTGATACGATGCGAGACTTGGCGAGTCACTCACAAGTGTGACTCCAGCCTTAGAAACTATTAACCTGCAAATTAACCCCATATCTGCAGAGAAGGAGCATTTTTTAACGTGACAGATCCCTTTAAATTAAGTGATATACATTTTACTATATAGTGCACTTTGCACATATTAAAAACCTAGTAAACCAGGGGAATTTTGATATTATTTTGAGTAAATGTTCTCTGGAATATTGATAATTGCACTCCAGCGTTGAGTCATCGGGCTTGACCAGTCTTTGCTTTACCTCCTAGTGCACACCGTATGTTTTTAATTTGCTTTGTATTCATAGTTTGTACAATTTAGTATTTGCTCTGTAGTCTGATTCTCATACACCGCTAATGTTTTTTTGTGTTTGTCAAGCTGTGCATGGCAGCAATGAAATGAAGGTCATTGGTATGACAAACAATGTTACTGAAAACCCTCTAATTAAGCTATACATCAGTTTTTAGGTTGCTCATTTCATAAACTTTCTTTGCCTCTGAAAGTGACATCAATATGTATTGCATTAGCAGACAAAAGCAGGAGCTTGCTGAATTAAAGTTAAATTGACATATTTTTGTCTATTAATCTTTAAATGCTTAAATTAACCTTGACAGCATTGAAGACAAATGCAAAGGCTTCAGGAAACCAATAGATATTCAAGCACATTTTTAATCAGAAGAGTGTAATACTGAAAAAAAAAATACAGTGGAAAATCCAGCAGTATTAACCCAGATTATCCTGGAAAGGGCATCATGCAGACCCTGATATGTTTTATTTTAGATGTCCAAATTAAGTACATACTTTATCTGTCACTAACATTTTTTTAGCAAAGAATCTTAATGAATTCTGATCATAATGAATCACTTTGCTGTAAGTGAAAAACTGTCAGAATAAGGTAAAAGTCAAAATATTGTAGTCCTTTCTTGACATTCTCATATCACCATTCAGTGTACCGCACAGATCTCATTGCTTTGTTATACTTTTATTATGTACATAATTAATTCCCTGTGATCCAGCAAACTTGCATTCTGCCCTGGTGTTCTGAATTATTTATTTACCATTTTATATATATTTCTGGTTAGATGTGATGAATTTTAATGAAGTTCAAAAGAAGAATTCTTTTTTTTGTTTGAAGCACTCAAAAGACACATGAAACTGTGCAATCCTGATAACCGTGGCCATTCATAACAGCGCTCTATCCTAATTCTGTATAAAACTTACATGTGAATCAGTAAATATAGCACAATAGTATAGCAATGTAAAATATTAGTGCTATGTGTTTGGTGATTGCTTTATTTATTTATTTTTTTTGCAATAACTACACTATTTATGAGATTTTGAGAAAAAAAGGTGCCAATTCTATAACTTTTGAAGCCTTGATTCAATACAATAACTAATTATATAAGTGTTAAATTCTTGGTAAATAGATCATTTTTAATTCTTTCATGCTGCGCTATTTTCTCTGGCACATTGTAATCAACTAGTAAGCACAATTTTATCAATAACCAGGTATAACAATTTATGGATGCATTGGACATTTATGGCATATTGAAAGGATATACACCTATGTTGCGTACTGTTTTTTTTCTGTACTTAGATTTGCTGTATTCGTTACGTCCATAAATGCCATTGAATTTAGCTATTCTGCATATGTACACAGGACAGCCAATTCCCTATTTAGTGATTGCTTGATGTGATAGCTGGCAGCCACCTCTTCAGCAGGACTTGTGGACAACTTGACATAGGTAAAAGTACTAAAGGTGTGAACCACTTTTATGAGCTTAT
Source organism: Anomaloglossus baeobatrachus (assembly GCF_048569485.1). Taxonomy (NCBI): domain Eukaryota; kingdom Metazoa; phylum Chordata; class Amphibia; order Anura; family Aromobatidae; genus Anomaloglossus; species Anomaloglossus baeobatrachus. The sequence continues at coordinate 396,713,796 of NC_134355.1, forward strand.
ATGGTATATCCTGTGAATATGCCATAAATATATTTAATAGATATACGTATTTAACCATCTTTTGCATGCAATTAGGAAAACATAAGAAGCCCTTTTTTTAATTATAGGTATCCTCCTGGTAGGCCTCTTTTTCATAAAAGCCTTGTACAACTGTAGAGGCATGTCAAACACCTTAGATATTTAGAGGTGGCTTTGTATCATGGCAATGAAGGAAAATAATTTAACTGAGAGTCTAGAATTAAATTGAAAAGTTATTATTAGACAATATCAGCATTTCTGTCATGATTCACTGCTGGCTCAGCTGCAGCTGAGCCTTTTTTTTAGTTTCACTTCTGATACAGGTCACGTTAGGGGTTAATCCTTCCTGCCTCGTTCTGGAGGTCAGGCTGCTTTATTAGGGCACTGTTTCTCTGGGACTACCAGTGATATTTCTGGCTCTGTTGTGTTCTGCTCGTGAGTGACCTGTTGTCTGCCCTGCCCCCCGCCTGACCTCCATGTTCACCTGACCTGTTGTTAACCACCTCTGCTCTCTGTTTCCGTCTTGTGAGTGTCTCTCCCGCTGTCTCCTTGTTCGTTCCTTATCTGTTTACTTTGATTCTGTCTTGTCTTTCTATTCTCCCTCGCTTCTGAGTTCTGATTTCCTGGCTACTAACTGTTTGTTTCCCTCTTACTATGTTTAGACTTTGCCCCTATGTATTTACAAGACGTCGTGTTGTGACACAGCTTTCTAATGATTCTACTGCCATCTGGTGGGCTTGACTAGTATTACCTCTGCTAGGGAATTCTCTGTTCATACGTTATCTCCACTCTAACGCCCCCTAGTGGTTTACCAGCTAAGTACCTTCTTAGGTAGTTTCATGAATCCTCTCTGTCCAACATTACTGCACTGTACTGCTATTGTACAGCTTAGAGTGCAGCATGACAATTCCCTTTAATCAGGGAGATACCATCTATAGACAAATTTAAATTAAGATTTAAATGCACCTGTTCAGTTTTGTGTTTAAAGAGAAATAGCAATCCTGCTTAGGACTAATGATGGGTGAACATGCTGGCTAATTCTCAATGCTCCATTGACCATTGAGGTGCTTGGCTGAGTATCACGGGTAGTCAGATGTTTAGTCCGTGAAAAAATTAACACAAAGCACAGGCATGATTGACTGTATGATGGGTGCCGGTACTGCATGGAGAATACTCACAGTCTCTGAATGGCTCCCACTGGGAGTTAAAACTATCTTTTTGGATGTAGTCTGTCCAAAACAAAGAGAAAAGAATATCGTGCCTCCTCCAGAAATGCTCTGTATATGGCGGCCTGTATGTGGTTGGTGAGCCAATCTGCCCAATAATTGACTTTCATTATACTCGTTACTAAAGTTCAGCCTTTTCAGTGTCTCTGGCCTGCTCAGCTCGAGTAACGAGCACCTGAGCATTTTAGTGCTTGCAAATCACTGCTTAGGACTTTACACCAAACAAAATAATCTCTTGACCAAATGCTCATTGAGTTAATTAAGATAGAAGCACAGTACAAATATTTGTGGTGGTTGTGACTTAAGGCCCCATCACACTAAGCAACATCGCTAGCAACATCGCTGCTAACGAACAACTTTTGTGACGTTGCTAGCGATGTTGCTGTGTGTGACATCCAGCAACAACCTGGCCCCTGCTGTGAGGTCGTTGGTTGTTGCTGAATGTCCTGGGCCATTTTTTAGTTGTTGCTGTCCCGCTGTGAAGCACAGATCGCTGTGTGTGACAGCGAAACAGCAACAACTAAATGTGCAGGCAGCAGGAGCTGGCTTCTGCGGAGGCTGGTAACCAATGTAAACATCGGGTAACCAAGAAGCCCTGTCCTTGGTTACCCGATATTTACCTTTGTTACCAGCCTCCGCCGCTCTCACTGTCAGTGCCGGCTCCTGCTCTGTGCACATGTAGCTGCAGGACACATCGGGTTAATTAACCCGATGTGTGCTGTAGCTAGGAGAGCAGGGAGCCAGCGCTAAGCAGTGTGCGCTGCTCCCTGCTCTGTGCACATTTAGCTGCAGTACACATTGGGTAATTAACCCGATGTGTGCTGTAACTAGGAGAGCAGGGAGCCAGCGCTAAGCGGTGTGCGCTGCTCCCTGCTCTGTGCACATGTAGCTGCAGCACACATCGGGTAATTAACCCGATGTGTGCTGTAACTAGGAGAGCAGGGAGCCAGCGCTCAGTGTGCGCTGCTCCGTGCACGTGTAGCTCCGTGCGCTGGTAACCAAGGTAAATATCGGGTTGGTTACCTGATATTTACCTTAGTTACCAAGCGCAGCATCTTCCACGTGGCGCTGGGGGCTGGTCACGGGTGTCTGGTGAGCTCACCAGCAACTCGTGTAGCAACGCTCCAGCGATCCCTGCCAGGTCAGGTTGCTGGTGGTATTGCTGGAGCATCGCAGTGTGACATCTCACCAGCAACCTCCTAGCAACTTACCAGCGATCCCTATCGTTGTTGGGATCGCTGGTAAGTTGCTTAGTGTGACTGGACCTTAAAGGAGTAATTTGATCTTTATATAATGAAAAAGTTGTCCAGTGAAAATGTACTGCTTGCTGGGGGTCCAAAAACTGGAACTTACTTTGATTGGCAGAACAGAACAGGGAATTTCTACTACATATGGGACATTTTATCCATTACAAAATGAAAAGGCAGGTCGGGTTCCCAGCCACTCTATGTGGCTGCCTGAAAAAGCTAAGCGCAGTGCTCAGCAGCTCCATAGGGGATGAATGGAGCGGCAGTCAAACATACCCACTGCCGCTCTGTTCTGAAGGAATAAACAAGGCCCATTCTCCCTATAAGTGCTTGTCTCATTGCTCGGATGCCCAATAATCAATAAGTTTCTGTGGATAAATGACATCTTATTTTCACTGGACAATCCCTTTAAAGACCATTCACAACCCCCCAAAGACCAAGGAATAACATTCTATGATATTTTTATTGTTCTCCTAAAAGGCATTACTATGTTCGTGAAAGAATTTTTACTCACTGGACAAGTCAATTGTAAAGAACAAAAAATTGTCCAATAAGAAATACAGTTAGACATTCTAGTACATTATTATTTTTTTTTTACGTTTTAAGACTATTGACAAAGTTAAATAACATTTATCTCCAAAATCACTGTAAAGCAGCTTACAAGAGCAGAGAAGAGAGAATTGATTTGTAATTAGTTACTTTACTAAATTATTGAAAAATTTGATTTTAAAACCTGTCTGACAATTGTATAGATTCTTTATAGGCTTGAAAAGGGTAAAAAATAATGGAGTATTCTTAACTGTCCTATGGCCCTCCTCTAATTTGTTCTGTCACCATAGATTCCCTCTTGGCCCTCCACTCACTCTCTTCAATCAGTTTTCTTTCTTTGAAACTTCCAGTAATAATTAGACCTCACAATGTCATGTGAAAGTATGAGCTTCAGCAGGGGCATACATAGAAATCATAGAGCCCCATTAAAGAAGTTCAAATTGGGTCCTCCAAAAAAAAAATAATATTCCACAGGGTCACAGAAGAGCCTATCTCACAACTTTGAAGCCCTTGCTTCCAGATTCTTGTTTCATTGCCCCATAGAGTATGATGTCAACAAAAGAGATTCCTAAAACACAGTATGATATCCCCACAATTAATTCCTCTACACGTACAGTATAATGACCTTACTGTACCCCACTCAGCAAATTATAGTGACCCCAACACGGTATCATGCCCCAACTGTAACCTCTACAAGCACTTCATACAATCTAATGGCCCCCACACCTGTCCAGACAGGATGATGACTCCCAACACAACCCTCCACACTGGAAATTTGCCCCCACAATTACTTAAAACAGATAAAAGCTACCACGTAGCTCTACAAATAGTATAATGGCCCCACATAGCCTTCCATATAGTATAATGGGCCACATATAGTCCTCTATACAGTGAATTGGCCTCACATAGACCTCCATACAGTATAAAGGGCCCCACATAGTTTCCACAGTCTAATGTGCCCTGCATTGTCTTCCATAGAGTCTTTAGGATCCCAGATTACCTTCTACATTGTTTAATGCCCCCACATAGCACTATAAGTGTAATACACTAACCATAGCCTTTCACACAGTTTAATGAGCTCCACATAGTCCTTCGTGAAGTAAAATGAGTTGTGTTGCATTAAAAATAGTATATTGGGTCTGACATTGCCTTTCAGGGCTTTAAATTGCCTTTCATGTAGTGTATTTATGCTCCCACAACCCTCTAAAAAGTATATTTCTATTGATTTAAATAAATAAGTACAAACCTCTTCTTGGTCTCCCGCTGTTCCAGTCTACGTGGGGAGTCTTCTGCAGCTCTGCACATCTCAGTACAGCAGGCATGATGTTATGGTCTCATCACGTCCACTGTGCTGAGACATCAGAGCTCAGATGCAGTGGGAGGATGTTGGAATAGGGAGCAGAGAACTCCTTCTTTCATGATTACTTTAAACGGTATCAGCATCCATGATGCTGATAAAGTAGGACGTGCAATATCAGGTGGGAAGGCCCGCTGCACCAACTCATGGGCCAATAACAGCCACATACTCTGGCACCTTTGGTGGCATGCCACTGAGACCTAGTCAGTGAAGGAAGATCTGAAGCAGGAAGAGCAAACAGAGGATCTGTCCGTTAGCTGAGGTTGCAAGATAGGGGCATGTTCTTAGGACAAGCCAATATAATCTTGTATTAATTTTTCACATCTTTCAAGCCATCTATTTATTATGGTTTGGGGTATGAAGCTACCTCCAAGCATAGTAACTGTCTTTTCAGAGCAATTTTGATTCAGACTGCATTTTATATGAATGAGATCATACCTGCCAGCCAAATCAAGTACATTTCAGGAATTTCACTCATCTGTACAGCACAATATGTACAATCACTACAGAATTGAAAATTTTTTTTGCTAATTTTCTATGTAATACAGTATCTACAACACACAGAAGTAGAACATTGGCTATGTAAAAAATATTGTTCAGATGTAGTTTTTTTTAACTGTTTGATTTTCAATGTAACTTTCTCAGTAACCTGGTTGTTTATAAAATTTATAGAAAGGATAACGTACTATGTCTTTAATACTAATAATTATAAAAATCTTTCCTCAAGATTTTAATTTAAGCAAAATAGTAGACATAGAATGTTAAAGACTATAGCACAAAATAGCATTGCAAATAATACTTGATATTTTGATATTAAAGAGGTGTTCCACTACTAATGTGACCCCCTTTCATTTGTCCTAACTACTTCTAATGAACGCTTTCCTAATATACTTATACTCCCTACCCTGCTCCTGTAAGGTGATCTCTCTGTGGTGCGTATCTACTATTTTGATGTTTTAGATTTGATCCTTCTAGTTTGGAGAATGGAATCTGACAAATTGAGCAGAGCATGTCATTGGTTGGGCATGTGGCTGCCTCTGTGTGATTGACAGCAGTTTGGGCAAGCATGCCCACATCACACTTCACTCTTCTCTCAGCCTGTTTCATTGTGGTACTGCTTGCACTGCAATTTGCTGATCATTAGGTAGTATATCCCATTGCACGATCGGCACATTGCAGCTCTTGTCCCATCAAAGCACAACACTTTAAGGCAGACTGAAATGAGAGTAAAATGTGATCTGGGCATGCCAATGATGTGCCCCGCTCAGTTTGTTTAATTCCAGTCTCCAAAACAAAAGGATCAAAGCTATAACATCAACATAGGAATATACATGCCACACAGCTTAGAGGAGCAGGATAGGGAGCAGAAGTATATTAGGAAAGAGTTAGGAATAGTTTGGACAAGTAAAAGGGGTCACAATAGTAGTGGAAAACTTCTTTAAGGGAACTCTACATACAACTGTTTTTGTAAATATTTAAATGTAATAAAATATATATTTAGGTAGAAGTAAAAAAATTGTATTACACAAACCAATTGATCTATAATACTTAAAAAGTAAGATTTTAGTAAGATAATACCAAAGTCATTGTATCCATCAAAAGGATTAAGTATGGTTGACCCGAGGCTTGAATTACCAAGTGTAATGCAGTTTGCCTTTTTTATTTGCTATGTTTAGCACATAGTTGAAATATTTTTCTTACTATATACAGTATTGACGTAAATTTAAATATACATTATAATTACATGTAAAAATATCCTAAATAAAACCCTAGAAAATCTGTTCAACTGTTCTGTGAAACAAAGATAAAGAATAATATTATGCATGTTATAATAAATTGATCAGACTATCTATAGAACATGATAAAGAAATAGCAAGAAGAAAATAAAACCTTTACATTTTTTTCTCATTATACATATTTAAAACAACCAAATTTATATTGATCTGCTACTAACACTACCTGGACAGAGGGCAGTGTTATTGCAAACCCTTGTTTCTCTTAAGGGGCTGCTGCAGTGTGTCCCGAAAGGTGGTACACAAGTTCTGGTTCGCACCTGCGACCCTTGACCACAAGTAACTGAACAAGTACTCCATTGGGACCACTCTTCAACACCAGATTCACCTGTATGCAAGACAACAAATAAAAATGAATATAGCCTTAAGTATGATCTTATTATATTAATTTGTTCAATATGAATAAACTGGAAGATGAATAAATGTATGTTACATGCATTAAATGACTTTCAAGACTGGGGGGTAGTTAAATGCCACAAATTGCATTTTTTTATCTAGCACTGAAAGAATTTTTCAAGGCATTGATAAAACAGAGATTCATTAGACTTAAAGGTAAAAAAAAAAAAATTGTAAATGTAAGCTTTGTGAGAATTATCATTTTCAGTTTTATATTATATAACCAAAAGTAGCCAATTTACATTCTAGCACTTTATATAAAGGATAACAGTTTCCATATCTTGACAAATATTATAATTCTTTGAAATATCAAAGACTGGTAAATTGTGACTACAATAAATTTGCATCAACATAAATGTTCCAAGTTTTTTTTTTTCTGGCTATGCAGCTTTCTTGACACATCCCTTACTGCAATAGGTTGTACAGTTACATAAGTTTGTGGTTTGCTCTTATTATGAGCCCACATTTTTCCAGCAGATGATGGCTATGATATTCAGCCATCATCTGCCTCTAACAGCTGTGGATGGAGAAGCGCCATTAAAATGCTAAATTCCACTCTCAATCTCTACCTGTGACATGTATGGTGCACTGGTAGGGTGATGCACTTTTCTAACATCTCTTCTTCACCCATAAGACACAATCATATAGGAGACTGGAATTTGTGATATGCACCTTATTATTGTACTCTGATATTTCTGTGTATAGCACAAGTCATCAGATGGTTGCAGGGGTTTAAGCCCCCTAAGGGGAAAAACAAATACAGTGAAAGGTGGATATATATATATATATATATATATATATATATATACATAAATTCAAATCATCTCCCTTTAACACCATTAGAGATAAATAGTAAAAAATAACTAGTACACATATGAAATATTGAAGTTTCATTGCATCTTAACTATTAAAGTATGAATTTAGTTAACCTGATCTGTATACTTTGTATTTAAAAAAAATTAAAGTGCAAGAATTGTGCTTTTATTGTTAATGGGATAAAGGGCAGTCAAAACCTTATGTCTATCCCCAAAATTGCATCACTTAGGGAGCAAAAAAAAAAAATCTCACTGAGCCCCATTGACCAAAAATTTATAATGTTATGGGTCTCGGACTATGGCAAGGATAAAATTGCCTGAAAAGTAAGAGGTGATTTTTAAATACTTTCAATGATTGATATTATAAAATTCTATCAGGTACACATTTTTCACAAACACTAACTCCATAGGAGCACCAAGTACTTATGCATTGTGTGAATGGGAAAGTTGAGATAATACTCATTACTGGAGCCAAATAAGTTGACCAATGAGAATATCTTTGGAAACTCAACTCAAGAACATAGTTACAGAAAGTTTAGTTGCACTAAATTTCTTCCACTACTCCACATTAAGTTTGAGTTGATAAAGCAGTTTGTGAAAGCTCTACCGAAAGGAGAGACTTTTAAGTACCTGTGTACTAAGAGTCAGGGACTGTCCATTGCAAAACTAAAGAAACCAATTTTTGTTGGTCTGGACTTTCAGAAACTCATGAAGCATGATGTGTTCGAAACAAAAATAAAAGCAGCTGAGGAAAGGGCTTGCAATTCTTCCATAGAAGTTGTGAAGAAATTTATAGTTAACAAAGATTCAAAATTTAAGTCCATTAAGAAGAACATGCTTAAATGTTTCAAAGTCTAGGGTTTTCTGAAGAATTTGAAATTACATATTTTAAATTTCCATTTGGACTACTTTCCTGAAAACCTTGATACTGTTAGTAAAGAGCAAGGATAAATATTTTATCAAATATCAAGGAGATGTAACAACGATACAAAAGTTGATGGAACGTGAACATGACAGGGGACTATAGCTGGATGCCTGACAGAGAAGAAGCCTTTAATAAGAGAAAAGGTATCAAGAGAAGGTTTGAAGAGAAAAGGAAAAGGCACAAGAACTAATTTCCAATAAAGTTGCAGAGTGAATGTTCAGTTATTTTTTTATACATACAGTTAGGTCCAGAAATATTTGGACAGTGACACAATTTTCGCGAGTTGGGCTCTGCATGCCACCACATTGGATCTGAAATGAAATCTCTACAACAGAATTCAAGCGCAGATTGTAACGTTTAATTTGAAGGTTTGAACAAAAATATCTGATAGAAATTGTAGGAATTGTACACATTTCTTTACAAACACTCCACATTTTAGGAGGTCAAAAGTAATTGGACAAATAAACCAAACCCAAACAAAATATTTTTATTTTCAATATTTTGTTGCGAATCCTTTGGAGGCAATCACTGCCTTAAGTCTGGAACCCATGGACATCACCAAACGCTGGGTTTCCTCCTTCTTAATGCTTTGCCAGGCCTTTACAGCCGCAGCCTTCAGGTCTTGCTTGTTTGTGGGTCTTTCCGTCTTAAGTCTGGATTTGAGCAAGTGAAATGCATGCTCAATTGGGTTAAGATCTGGTGATTGACTTGGCCATTGCAGAATGTTCCACTTTTTTGCACTCATGAACTCCTGGGTAGCTTTGGCTGTATGCTTGGGTTCATTGTCCATCTGTACTATGAAGCGCCGTCCGATCAACTTTGCGGCATTTGGCTGAATCTAGGCTGAAAGTATATCCCGGTACACTTCAGAATTCATCCGGCTACTCTTGTCTGCTGTTATGTCATCAATAAACACAAGTGACCCAGTACCATTGAAAGCCATGCATGCCCATGCCATCACGTTGCCTCCACCATGTTTTACAGAGGATGTGGTGTGCCTTGGATCATGTGCCGTTCCCTTTCTTCTCCAAACTTTTTTCTTCCCATCATTCTGGTACAGGTTGATCTTTGTCTCATCTGTCCATATGTCACGCTCCCCGGGTCCTCACCCCCGTTCCCCGGCTCACCTGCCACGCTCTCCGCTCCCCAGTCACCGGATTCCGTCCGTCCCAGGGCTCCGGGCCCCCGATCCCGGCGCCCGACAGCTTCCCTGGACCTGGCCGGCTCCCCTGCGTCCTCCTCGCAGCCTCCTTCCCTGGCTTCTGGCACCCGGGCGGCGCGCATGCGCATTAGGGCGCGCGCGCGGTCACTGACCCTTTCTTAAAGGGCCAGCGTCCATTAACAGGAAATGAGGTTGCACAGGTACAGGGTATATAAGGGGTCATTGTCCAAGGGGGCGGGGCCTGATCTTCGTGTTCCCTGAGCTAGGAGTCAGGTCTCCTGGTGTTACTGTGCTCGTACTCACCTATCTCTCTTTGTAGAGCCGTGCCTGCTTCGCCATCCAGTCTGCCGTGTCCTGATCCCCGCACGCTGTCCGTCTGCCATCTGACAGTCCGTACCATCCCGGATCCCTGCGGTGACCCGTCATCTTGCTCCAGAGGTTCCGGACCCCGCCTGATATCACCTCGGCCTCCGAACCTGAGCTACGTCACCAAGACCACCTTCTGTGACTCCGTGGTCCCTGGGACTCCTCCGCTGCCTTCACTTGCACGGACTGTTCTACTGCCCATCAGTGCTTCAGCTGCCGGACTCCCTACCACCATCTCAGAGAGTTCGGTCCAGTGGATCCACCTCCTGGGTCTGCCCGACCGCCCGGTCGTGACACCATAGAATACTTTTCCAGAACTGAGCTGGCTTCATGAGGTGTTTTTCAGCAAATTTAACTCTGGCCTGTCTATTTTTGGAATTGATGAATGGTTTGCATCTAGATGTGAACCCTTTGTATTTACTTTCATGGAGTCTTCTCTTTACTGTTGACTTAGAGACAGATACACCTACTTCACTGAGAGTGTTCTGGACTTCAGTTGATGTTGTGAACGGGTTCTTCTTCACCAAAGAAAGTATGCGGCGATCATCCACCACTGTTGTCATCCGTGGACGCCCAGGCCTTTTTGAGTTCCCAAGCTCACCAGTCAATTCCTTTTTTCTCAGAATGTACCCGACTGTTGATTTTGCTACTCCAAGCATGTCTGCTATCTCTCTGATGGTTTTTTTCTTTTTTTCAGCCTCAGGATGTTCTGCTTCACCTCAATTGAGAGTTCCTTAGACCGCATGTTGTCTGGTCACAGCAACAGCTTCCAAATGCAAAACCACACACCTGTAATCAACCCCAGACCTTTTAACTACTTCATTGATTACAGGTTAACGAGGGAGACGCCTTCAGAGTTAATTGCAGCCCTTAGAGTCCCTTGTCCAATTACTTTTGGTCCCCTGAAAAAGAGGAGGCTATGCATTACAGAGCTATGATTCCTAAACCCTTTCTCTGATTTGGATGTGAAAACTCTCATATTGCAGCTGGGAGTGTGCACTTTCAGCCCATATTATATATATAATTGTATTTCTAAACATGTTTTTGTAAACAGCTAAAATAACAAAACTTGGGTCACTGTCCAAATATTTCTGGACCTAACTGTATTTTGTGCATGTTTTTGACTACAATAAAGTTCTTTGTTCTTCATCTCGAGTTTATGTAATTTCACGCACATATTGTGCAAAATCCATATGTGATAGTTAAAAGCAGAAGTGATTTTTTAAAATATCAGGGAATAAGAAAACATAAGAATCAGTGATTGGATTTTAAAAATTGTAATAAGCCCAAATTTTGCATACCTGTTTAATTGCAAAATTGCGCTTTTTTTGCAGTGGATTTTTTTTTTCCATTTTCCAACACATCCCAGGATAAAATCAATGATGTAATTTAGAAGTTCAACTCATCCCGAAAAAACTTCCATCATATGGCTATGTTGATGGAAAAACAAAAGGTTGTAGTACTCAGAAGAAGGAGAGGAAAAATTTATAATGCAAAAATGAAAAATTGACATGTTGGGAAGGGGCTTGAATACCAATTTCTTCCACCTTAATTGTCCGGCATTATCTGCTGCACCACAGTCACGTGATTGTTCAGTGCAATACACCCAACACTTTACAACATGCAGAATCAGATATCAATCCAACATTGAAAACTTGTATCATGTTAGTACACCGATAAGCCTTGAATAGCATATGGCTAAATACTGTAAGATGTTACACTGATAGACTTCTTGTGAGACAATACAAAAGTGTTCCAGTATATCATGGAAGCAATCAAGAGATCACTTGTTTGAGCCTCTTCTTGAGACTAAAAGAAACTGTAAGATGAAAATCTAATACAGTGCAAAGAACACCTTTCTGATTTGGAATAGCTTTTTTTGTTTATCTAGTCTCCTTCCAAATATAAGAGTGAAAAATTTGTATTCAATAATGTTAATAAACGATATGAATTTGATATCATCACACCAATAAAAATCGGGAATAAAGTTATGATGTCTTTTGGTTCTATTGGTTATATATTCTGTTTAAAAATAATAATGACCTGCAGTCTGCAAAACTTTACAGATAGCCTATATTGTTAGGATGATTTTGCTCATAGCATTTAAATATGTTATCTTATATATTATCTGTTATATAATATATAGTATAATATAATACAGAATTATATGCCTAATAATTGTTATCATAGATGAGTATTGGCTATGGTTTACTTAGTTTCCATACAACTCAATGGATCAGAAGTGATGGCAGCTCTGATGTAAAAATTAATCAGTTGCCATCAGGCTTTTTCACTATATACTCGAAGGTACTGGTTTGTTGTATCAAGATATGCCTAGAGTAACACTTGCGAGTGACTCATACGTGACTTGCGTGAGGCTCGCATCACATCACCCTATACGGCTGCACACTCCCCAAGACAGAAGCATCTCAGCTGCATAGAAATATATACAGCTGACCCGCATACGTGACTTGCGTGAGGCTCGCATCACATCTCCCTATACGGCTGCACACTCCCCAGACAGAAGCATCTTAGCTGCATAGAAATATATACAGCTGACCCGCTTCTGTGAGGAGAGCGGTGGGCTGTGCTCAGTGATGTGATGTGAGCCTCGTGCAAGACACAAGTGAGCCATTCGCAAGTGTGACTCTGGCCAAGAACACATTGTGATCAGGTAATAGAACCAGAGACTGTACATATACTGTACAAAGCTGATGCACTAGATAAGCGGGCATATTCTTGTTACAAACAATGGGATCAGTTCTTTCATCAGTTTCCAGCTGGCATTTTCATCAAGCACAAGATGGAATTTACAATGCAGGGCTGGCTATATGGGATATCAACATTTACAATATATAAAATGTTTTTGCAAAGTAGTGAAAATTAATCCATGTTAGACTTTCAATAATGTTTTTTTAATTGCAATGATATATAGTTTACAATTTTTCCCAAAATGTAATTATTTTTTATTTTGTTTTTGGTAACTACATTCTTTTGCTACAACATACACTTGTTAAAAAGTAAAGCTAAACTAACATAAATGTTTAGATAAAATTGTGTACACTTTCACTTTCAGTTTAAAATATTTACTGTAGGGTTGTATGCTTTGAGCAAGTGAAATATCTACTGCTAATTTGAGATCAATCTATGTTACATTAGTATATAATTATATTAATTAGCACTTTAAGTAGAGGAGCAAAGGTTAAACTTAATTTGAAATTTGAACTCTCAGGTTTTAATCGACTTTAAACATGCTTGTGAAATGTAGTTTTAAAATACAGTGTTGGCAAATCAAGAACTTAAAAGTTACAAAGAGCATAGTAAATGTTTAACGCTGGTCATTAAACATGTAAATCAATTCAACCTTTTTTGAGTCTCATGTCTTCTTTTGCTATAAGATAGGTTTGCCATTGATTTTGTGTGATGAAAGTGTGCACTCGAGAAAAATTTGACATTCAATATTTGCTGGTCTTGAATGTAATGCATATTCAATGGCAAAAGGTGCATAATTTTTCATCTTACAAGCTACTATTGGGCCAGATTTAAAGAATGATTTAGCTTTATAAGTCAGTCAGTGGTTCCGTAATTTAGTTTTATAATTTTGTATCTTTGTTGCCAAATAGGAACTGAGTCTTTACAATTCAGTCATCATAGCTCACTATATTTTTATTACCCCCTCAAAAAAAAATAACTCCCTGTACCATATATGAAAACATTAATCCAAATTAGTTTTTTGTAGAACTGGAGGTACAACAGAAATAACTAATATCTCTATTTTTCTGTTGTATATACAAATAAAATGTATTTTATTTGAAAAAGAAAATTGACAAAATTTTCACATGGCATTTTATAGTTTGATTCTTTTATTTTGCTTTTATTGCTTTTCCTGAGAGAGAATGTATACAGATAATGTCTCATAATCATGTGTACCATTGTACAGATAATGGACTCTTTGAACAGTAATTCCCATGTTCATAGATAGATATTACATGTAAAAAAAAACCACTTTTAAAATATATTGCTTTATAAAATTTATAAAAAATTCATGAGATGTCATCACTTTTGTTTACAGCATGTGGCCTGGGAGACTGCTGATCATTGCTTCTCTCGAACATGGAAGCACTCTGTTAATGATTTCTGGGGTTAGAGATGAGTGAACCTGAATTGTAATGTTCTGGGTTCTTACTGTACACGGGCATTTAAAAACTAAGAGTCCCACCTGGCCAGAATCCTACTCCACACTGATGAGATGCAATATCCCAAAATAGCTGTCTGTGGATGGATACCTGGCCTTGGTATTTCCCTTGTCATACCTTTAAACTCATCAAGAGTTGGATATTGACTAAAAGGGCAACTTAATATGGTGGTTGTGGTGGTCTCCTAAAAAGAGCCACTCCTTGGCTAGGTCCTTCTCGGAGGGATAGCTGGATATTTTCTGTGTTGAGACTCCTAACAGAGGCTCCACGGACCTTTTTGATTTGCATACTTCCCAGGGGGCAATGCACCTAGGATTTCACTGTGTTGAGCGCATTTGTTGGCTGCCGGCAGTGTTTTCCCTGACTGGTCTCCCAGAGATCAGTGATTGTTTTGTCTTGTTATCCACTGGATCAAGCATTGGGGTGCCAGGATAAGCTTAGTACTTGACTATGTGGGAACCTCTTGCAGTCGCTGAATGGCTTTCACTGAGGGTAAAAACAATGTTTTTGGATGCAGTGTGTACTGGAAACTATAGGCCGGTAAGCTTAACATCTGTTGTGGGTAAAATGTTTGAAGGGTTTTTAAGGGATACTATTATGGAATGTCTCAATGTTAATAACTGTTTAACTCCATGTCAACATGGATTTATGAAGGATCGCTCCTGTCAAACTAACCTGATCAGCTTCTATGAGGATGTAAGCTCTCACATGGACCGAGGAGAATCATTGGATGTCATTTATCTCGACTTCGGTAAAGCATTTGACACTGTCCCACATAAAAGACTGCTGAAAACTCATCTGTTCAGAAATGCCTACAATCTACAATGAACTCGCTGCCGCCCGACCACCGTGCGGAGCTGCCGCCCGACCACCGTGCGGAGCTGCCGCCCGACCACCGTGCGGAGCCGCCGCCTGACCTACACCCCACCTATTGTCTCCTCCCCATAATCCTATAGAATGTAAGCCCGCAAGGGTAGGGCCCTCTTCCCTCTGTACTAGTCTGTCTACTGTAACTTGTATACGTATTTTGTATGTAACCCCCTTCTCATGTACAGCACCATGGAATTAATGGTGCTCTATAAATAAATAATAATAATAATAATAATAAGTAAAATGAGAAAGCTTGGGCTCGGGGAAAATGTGTGTAGATGGGTAGGTAGCTGGCTTAGTGGTAGAAAACAAAGAGTGGTTATTAATGGTGCATACTCAGATTGGGCCAGGGTTACTAGTGGGGTGCCACAGGGGTCTGTATTGGGGCCCCCTACTATTTAATATATTTATTAATGATCTGGTGGATGGTTTACAGAGTAAAATATCAGTATTTGCAGATGATACAAAACTATGTAAGGTAGTTAACACAAAGGAGGACAGTTTGCAACTACAGATGGACTTGAGTAAATTGGAGAATTGGGCTGAAAAATGGCAAATGAGGTTTAACACAGATAAGTGTAAGGTTATGCACATGGGAAGGAGAAACAGATGCTACGATTACTTACTAAATGGGAAACTGCTGGGGAAATCAGACATGGAAAAAGACTTAGGCATCTTAGTGAATAAGAATCTAAATTGGAGTGCCCAGTGTCAGGCAGCAGCCACCAAAGCAAATAGGGTGATGGGATGCATTAGAAGAGGTCTGGGGGCACGAGATGAAAACATCATTCTCCCTCTGTACAAATCACTAGTCAGACCACACTTGGAGTATTGTGTGCAATTTTGGGCGCCGGTGCTGAAGAAAGACATTACTGAACTTGAAAGGGTTCAGAGGCGGGCTACTAAAATAATAAATGGAATGGGTGCATTACAATACACGGAAAGGTTATCAAAATTAGGTCTATTTACTCTAGAAAAGAGAAGACTTAGGGGAGACCTAATAAATATGTACAAATATATCAGAGGGCCATATAGAGATCTCTCCCATGATCTGTTTGTACCAAGGACTATGACAAGAACAAGGGGGCATTCTTTTCGATTGGAGGAAAGAAAATTCCTACATCAGCATAGAAGAGGGTTCTTCACGGTAAGAGCAGTGAGGCTCTGGAACTCTCTTCCTGAGGAAGTGGTGATGGCCAACTCACTGAATGAATTTAAGAGAGGAATGGATGCATTTCTTGTTAGCAAAAGTATAGAAGGTTATAAATAGCATAATCTTACAGGTAGATAGAAGAGCGACCAAGATTATTAGAGGAATGGGTGGGCTGTAATACCAAGACAGGTTATTAAACTTGGGGTTAGTTAGTTAGGAAAAACAAAGGCTTAGGGGGATCTAATCACAATGTATAAATATATGAGGGGACAGTACAGAGACCTTTCCAAAGATCTCTTTACACCTAGGCCTGCGACTGGAACACGGGGGCATCCGCTACGTCTTGAGGAAAGAATGTTTAATCATAATCACAGATGAGGACTCTTTACTGTACGAGCAGTGAGACTATGGAGCTCTCTGCCGTATGATGTTGTATTGAGGGATTCACAAGTAAAATTTAAGCAGAGCCTGATCGCATTAATTGAAAAATATAATATTACCAGTTATGTATATTGGATTTTATGACAGGGTGTTGATCCAGGGAACTAGTCTGATTGCCGTATGTGGAGTCAGGAAGGAATTTTTTTCCCCATTGGAGCTTATTTGACACATTGGGGTTTTTTTGCCTTCCTCTGGATCAACATGTTAGGCTACAGGTTGAACTAGATGGACTTAGAGTCTCCCTTCAACCTTAAAAACTATGAAACTATGAAAAAAATCCTCTTCCATTCACCCCTGGAAATGCTCTGTTTATGGCTTCCTGTATATGGACGGGGAACTGAACTATCCAGTCATTGACTTCCAATGGGGTTCAGGCTGTGGGACCAAGTTCAGGTGAAGCCCAGGTCCAGAATTGAACTTTATCTAAAGGCCAGCAAAACCTGGCAAACCCAAATTTTCATGAGTCCGCTTATCTCTGGTTAGGAGGAAACACTGTGATTCTATAATATTGGATGGTTTCAAACATTGTTTACAATCTAAAAATTAAACAGCTTGTAAGCAATGGGCATGTCCTGCTGTCTAGCAATAATGGTCATTCTCCAAGGCAACCAGTGGTAAAAAAAAGAAGAAAAGTATTAATATCTCAAGAATAGCTGAAAATTGTAATAATAAGTAAAATGAATAGGGTTTATTTTTACAAGGATTTTATCCAACAATTGAAATTTATGATGATAGGAATAACGCTTTAACTTACATATTTATTGTTCACATGATTAGATTTAAAGGATGAGTTTAAACATTTAATAACCTAGAAAAAAAACTGTACATATCTGTTCATATACAGAAATTTTAGTCAAGGCTGTAATGTTAACTTAGGAATAAAATTATAGTTCAAGTATGCTTTTGTATAGATTAAGATAAATATAAAATATGCAATTTCAGTGAACTCCAAATGTATATTCATGTTCTACTATCCAAAGGAGATTAGAAAAAGAGAACTTGCTGCAGCAACATATGAGGGTATGCTGTGAAGTTGTGTTATTATCCTACAATCCAAAATAGTATCAACATTTCTGTCCTGCATAATGAACCTCTTCATCATATACACTGTGGTAACAATTTACAGAAGAAAAAAACCCACAAAATTAGTCAAAGTATATAATTCAATCATACATATTACTATATTGTATAACAGCCAAAAAGTGGCAATATAAGAAGACATGGGAAGGGAGCAATTAACTGTGGATAATGCTTAACAGTATAATCTTCACAAAACTATTATTAGAAGGAGAAAGAAAATGAATAAAGTGAAAGTATCTCTTTGGAAATAGAACTTATCTTTCTACTAACCATTATTGGTTACATAAGAATTATACTCCTGAGCATTAACTTTAATTATACCATTATTTGCTGATTTCCCATGCTCCCTTATACACACTTGGACTGATATCCAATATCTTGATATATCGTTGTTTTTTATGGTTTGACTGAATTTGTTTTTTCTCTTTTCCGGTATATTGTTACTAAGGTGTGTCTAATGAAGGTCTGCAAAATAGAACCAAGCATTCAAAATTGGATTGGATTTTCAAATAAAGTGACGTCAAAGCATCATACAATGGTGGCCAAATTTGCTTTGTCTCCTATATTAAGGATAGCAACTTTACTTGGGCACCCATAAACAAGGAGTGCCATACATATGATCTATTGTATCATTAGGATTGGTTATTATCAATATCAGATCGGTGGTGTTATTAAACAGAGCTCAATAGCAACAAGTCCATTCAATTTGTAGTGGCCACTGCCAAAAAGTGCACATCTGTCCTGAAGTGTGGCATTATGTGCTCTTCAGGAGCAGCGGTTACTTATTGAATAGATCTACAATGTACAGCACAGTTCAATCACTACATCTGACCACCAAGAGAGCTAATAAATGGAATAGCTGAGTGTTGGACTGCCAATGATCTCATATTGATGCCACGTCTTAAGGATAGGTAAAAAATTAGATGACCTAACCACTAACCACCCTTTTAACTCCTTATTAATGGAAGCAGATTGAAAAACTTTGAATCAAAGTAATACACATTTAAACAAATTTATAGTCAGTTGAAAAAAAAATTAAAAACATACAGAAATAAATATCAACGTGGATGTAACCTAATACTAAAATACTGAAACACTTGCCTGTCTTCACTATTTTTAATTGTCATTGGAAATCAATTTAAAATATTTTCAGCTCTCTTTTACAGGTGGGATGTTGGATGGTAGTTGCTTTGGCTAGATGTTTTTTGAAAGATTGTAGTAAAATATGTAAGGTTTATATATAAAGCATAACATCATGAATTTTGGTGGTTAGTAGCTTTTTGGATTAATTTATCAAAACAGTTTGCTAAGAGTATAGTGTTTTTTAGCAATTTCTATTTGCAACTTTCTTCACAGAACTAGATTAGGCCAATGTATATTCAATTCAGGTTATCATATATGACTAATCATGCCCTATTTTCTAACAAATTAAAGACCTATTTAGGTAGATGCACTAGGGCTAGAGATGAGCAGATCTGAAAAAATTTAGAATTTCCCAAATTGCTTTTTTCCTGGGAAATTTGATTAGCAACATAGTTTTTCTCCGCAAATTGAATGTCTCTTATTCTCTGGGTTTTCTCCAGGCCCCAGGGCATAAATAGCAAAAGAAGGGAAAAACAAAAAACTTTTACTCTCCACAGAACCTTAAAAATGTATAAAAATGATTCTTACATCACCATTCATCTTGTTCGGCCCTTGTGCTCCTTGCTAACTATCGTCTGGTTCAGACACATCTCCTGGCCTGTTCACGATAAACAAAGCCTTGAAGGTCACTGCTTGTCGCATGCCATGATGTCATGGACATTTAAAATACTATAATCTCTGATGCCTGGTCATGGCCTGAAGTCCATACCTAGTGCGTGCGAGTCAGAAAATGCAGCTGACAATGGGGCAACTCTAAAGGCCAGACAATGGGCAGTGAGCAACAGAAGGGCTGGAAAGGTAAATAATAGGGTGAATATATGGTGTTTTTTCTTCTTAAACCTTTGCATCTATGGATCAGTAAATTGGTGGCCAGTCCATCACCATTTAACCAATTACACACAAAGTAGATTTACAAAGACATGTATTCTCAAAAACTATGATTTTTTTCAAATTCAATTCCCCCCCAATATCTCTAACCACAGCTATTAAACAACCATCGATTGCCTATATGCATGCCAATAAGTGATCTTCTAACTACTTGTTTAGACAGGCAACCTGCACTTCCATGTGAATAGAGCAATCATTACTATGACTGTTTTTGTGCACATGGAATTTCTGACAGTGAAAATAATGTTTTTATTACTTGCTTAAAAAACATCTCACCTGCCAAATGACTGTTTTGATTGACAGGTGGCTGGTAAACAAGCATTTCTAGAAATGTATGCTTCCTTTTATCAGCCTGTTTATATGGGCCTTGATAATTCTTTTACAAATTTGTTCTTTATAAAAAATTGTCAATAACGTTTGTTTTATCCATCCAATATTTAGTAAGGCAGTCATTAAGTGTTGTACTATTCATGTCTAAAATCTACCCTGCTTGGAATATACCCTAACGGTAGAATTTTTGCGCTTGTAGCTTTGAAACCGGCAGACCCTCAAAGTATGCCTTGTGCTATAGTTTAGCCTGGAATTACATGTGTAGCTTTTGTTGCAATTTTTTGTTGCAGTCTTTTTATGCCAAACAGTAGAAAGGAGTGAAGCAAAGTATGTCTTTCCTTTAGGTCAGTATTTTTTTTTCAGTTTAATCTGTTTTTGCAATTTACACTGGTATTTTTCATGGCCTGTTTGTCTTTGATGTTCTGTAAAGAACACTATGAATCAAAATGCTAGAATAAACACCATACCTGGAGCATGATTTATTTTGCAGATAAAAAAATAAAAACACTAACCCAAAGAAGATTCAACTAAGACACCACAAATCAAAATGTTGTATATGTATATATTATCATATTACTCCATAGACTATTAGGTAACATCTGGCCAGCAAAAGTGTAGGAACCTCTTAAAAAAATTAAAATGCAGCAACACAATGAACATGACTCAATCTTATATGTGAAATGAGCCCTAAGCTGAATTTTGAAATGTGGCTCTTAAAGAAATTTTTTAAATAATTGAGCACATTTACTAAATATGTATAAAAGTTTGCATGAACTTTGTCTATTTGGACTTAAAGTGTAGTACACTTATCCCAGTGGTTTATACTGGATGATAAATCTGGTGCATTTTTTTAAACTGTGTAGTCTTAAGCGGGCTTTACACGCTACGATTTCGCTACAGCGATCTCGTTGGGGTCACGGATTTTGTGATGCACATCCGGCCGCTGTAGCGATGTTGTAGCGTGTGACTCCTAGGAGCGATTTTGGATCGTTGCAAAAACGTCCAAAATCGCTCCTTGTTGACATGGGGGTCCGCTGCCAGTTATCGCTGCTGTTGCTGGGGCGAAGTTGATCCTCGTCCCTGCGGCAGCACACATCGCTACGTGTGACGCCGCAGGAACAAGGATCATCTCCTTACCTGCCTCCGGCCACAATGCGGAAGGAAGGAGGTGGGCGGGATGTTATGTCCCGCTCATCTCCGCCCCTCCGCTTACATTGGGCGGCCGCTTAGTGACGTCACTGTGATGCCAAACGGACTGTCCCCTTAGAAAGGAGGCGGTTCGCCGGTCACAGCGACGTCGAAGGACAGGTAAGTATGTGTGACGTGGGTGCGCGATTTTGTGCGCGACAGGCAGCGATATGCCCGTCGCGCACAAACGATGGGGGCGGGTGTCATGCTAGCGATATCGGGCCGGATATCACAGCATGTAAAGCCACCCTAAACCCTTATTATCTCCCACCTGGACTACTTCAACTTCCTGCTTTGTGGCCTCCCTTAAAACAGTCTTGCAACCCTTCAATCCATTCTAAATTATGCTGCCCAAGTAATCCACCTGTCTCCCTGCTTCTCACAACTTCCACTCTCTGCCAATCCCCTCACTGGATTCTCATTGACCAATGACTTCAGTTCCAAACCCTAACCATGACATACAAAGCCATCCACAACCTGTCTCCTCCATACATCTGTGACCTAGTCTCCCGGTACTTACCTGCATGTAACCTCAGATCCTCACAAGATCTCCTTCTTTACTCCACTTGCATCTCCTCTTCCCACAATCACATACAAGATTTCTCCTGTGCGTCTCCCATACTCTAGAACTCTCTGCCACAACATATCAGACTCTTACCTACCTTGAAAACCTTCAAAACAAACCTGAAAACCCACCTTTTGATCAAGCCTACAACCTGAAGAAACCCTCAGTCCTCCATAGCGCCACATGGCCAGCTATATCCTCACCTACTGTATCCTCACCCATCAATTGTAGACTGTGAGCTCTCGTGGGCAGAGTCCTCTCTCCTCCTGTACCTGTCTGGGCCTTGTAATTGTTTGATTATTTTACTTGTTCCTATTATGTATACACCTTTTCACATGTAAAGCACCATGTAATAAATGGCGCTACAATAATAATAGTAGTAATACATTTATATCACCTTTTAGGGTAAGTTCACACAGTGCGTTTTTCGCGGCGATTTTGCGCAGTTTTCGGGTGCGTTTTTGCTCAGAAAACTGCATGACTTTGCTTCCCCAGCAAAGTCTATGAGTTTTCATTTTTGCTGTCTGCACACAGCGTTTTTTTTCAGCTGCGTTTTTGTGGTGCCACAAAAACGCAGCATGTCAATTATTCCCGAGTTTTTCACTGCACTTTTCATCCATTGAGTGCAAGGGGATGTTGAAAGACGCAATGAGAAACGCAAATAGCTGCGTTTTGGTGCGTTTTGGTGCGTTTCTAAGACCAAAAACGCAGCTATAAACGCAGGAGGTGGGTAGTAAAGTGACGTGTACAGGAAGAGGATTCCTTCTGTCAGTAAACACAGAAGCGTGAATCCTCCCGGTACCATTACCGCCGCTTCCACTTCCAGTCCTGTGCATGGTGCATGTCAGCTGCCGTGCGGCGTCATGTACGTCCGGGAGGTGGAAGCGGCTGCGAAAACAAAAGTGAACAGTAGAAAAAAAAAAAAAGTTATACTCACCTGTCTGCAGACTCCCGGTGCCATGCCTGCTCCCAGATCCTCCTACCGGTACCGCCGCTCCGGGTGCGTGCAGTCTCCCCGGGTACGTATGCCTGCAGGATGCAGGACCTGGCGATGGATCACCTGATGCAGTCAACTGATGCATCAGCTGATCGTAAGTCTCGGGCTGATGCCGGCGCCCAGCCGGTTATCAGCGGATGCGTCAGGAGACTTCATCCATGATTACCGGCAGCTGCTGCAGCGATCGGACAGGATCAGACTCCCGCCCCATCGCTCCAGGAGCTGCCGGTAATCAGCACATAAGTGAGTATTTTTTTGTTTTTTGCACCGATGTATCAGCTGATTGTATAATCTGCTTTTATACAATCAGCTGATGTGTGATGTGATTCAGCCCCTAGAACCTGACACATCATCTGATCGCTTTGCCTTCCAGCAAACCGATCAGATGATATTGGATCCGGATTGGACGGCGCGGGACCCTTGACCCAGGATTACTGCGGTGGGGGGTTCTTTATTTCAATAAAGATGGAGTCACAAATTGTGTTGTGTTTTATTTCTAATAAAAATATTTTTCTGTGTGTTGTGTTTTTTTTTTATCTTTACTAGAAATTCATGGTGGCCATGTCTAATATTGGCGTGACACAATGAATTTCGGGCTTAGGGCCAGCTGTACAGCTAGCCCTAACCCCATTATTACCCAGCGAGCCACCCGGCATCAGGGCAGCTGGAAGAGTTGGATACAGCGCCAGAAGATGGCGCTTCTATGAAAGCGCCATTTTCTGGGGTGGCTGCGGGACTGCAATTCACAGCGAGGGTGCCCAGAAAGCATGGGCACCCTGCACTGTGGATTCCAATCCCCAGCTGCCTAGTTGTACCCGGCTGGACTCAAAAATTGGGCGAAGCTCACGTCATTTTTTTTTTAAAATTATTTCATGAAATTCATGAAATAATTAAAAAAAAAGGGCTTCCCTATATTTTTGGTTCCCAGCCGGGTACAAATAGGCAGCTGGGGGTTGGGGGCAGCCCGTACCTGCCTGCTGTACCCGGCTAGCATACAAAAATATGGCGAAGCCCACGTCATTTTTTTTGTTTGGGGGGGCAAAGAAATCCTGCATACAGTCCTGGAAGGAGGATGCTGAGCCTTGTAGTTCGACAGCTGCTGTCTGCTCTCCTGCATACACTATTGGATGGAGGATGCTGAGCCTTGTAGTTCGACAGCTGCTGTCTGCTCTCCTGCATACACTATTGGATGGAGGATGCTGAGCCTTGTAGGTCTGCTCCCCCTGACTCTCCCTCAAGCATACAGTCCTGGATGGAGCATGCTGAGCCTTGTAGTTCTGCAGCCGCTGTCTGCTCTCCTGCATACACTATTGGATGGAGTATGCTGAGCCTTGTAGTTCTGCAGCTGTCTGCTCTTCTGCATACACTAGTGGAGAATGAAGAACACATTAAAGAAGGAAATGACATCAGACCTTTTTTTTTTGTTCACTGATAAAAAACGCATAAAGACGCAGTGAGCAAAAACGCAGCAAAAAGCAGCAAAAAGTGTTTTTGCCGCGGGTGCGTTTTTGTGCGGTTTTTGCCGCAAAAAACGCACAAAAACGCAGCGTCAAAAAAACGCAGTGTGTGAACCTAGCCTTAGTTAGCTTACTGTGTTGTACTTTAGACAATTTTATGAGCAGCACAGTGACTTAGCACTATTGTTTTACTGCCTTGAAGTCTTTGGTTTAGATTCCCCTAAAGACAACTTCTGGAAAGAGTCTGTATGTTGTCCCCTTGTTTGGGTGGGTTTCATCCAAGTATTCCAGTTTTCTCCCACACTCTAAGGACATACTTGCATACTGATAGGGAATTTAGATAGTAGGGATAGTGATGATGTCTGCAAATTGCTGTGGAATTAATGATGTTATGTAAGTGAAAAAAATAAGTAAAAAAAACTACTATTAAAAAGCATGTATACACAGCATTTTTATTGCCCTTTTTGTAGCTTTCTTTGTGAATTTGATGATTTTTTTCCAAACGTAAAATGTTTGGGTATGATATAGATGTGCTAGGGTCCTAAAGGAGATACCCTTCTATTAATTTTTTCATCCTCTTAAACTTTTAGTTTAAAGACAAATTGCACCAAAACTTTTAAAAAAAACTGCAAATCCAATTACAGCATTATAGCTTTTCCTTCATTTGCAATATCTTTTGGTTTTAGCTTAAACATAGCTTAAAAATATTCACCAAAAACTGCATTATAACATCTGGTGTAAAACAATCTTTACCCAGTACAAGAATTAATGTAAGGCATGTTTCTTAGTTTTTATGTGGACCAATCTTACTGTATCTTAACAGTAAAGGAGAATACAATAGGCAATACAGTCTTTAACTTCATTTTTTATGCAGTTTCAGGAGCTGAGCCTGCATCATTTTTAGCTGACACTGGCTGAGCTCCGCCTGCCTGTTAATCTCCTAAATGTTGATGACAGAGCCTTTTAAAGCATATAGTCGAGAGGGGGCACCTTTCCATGTGCCCATTGGCTAACCTGAGGAGCTATATTGGGATGATTGCTATAGCAACTGTGGACAGGCTTAAATCGCTATACTTCTGTGAAATGTTTACTATATGCTGCAATACTTTAATATTATAGTATGTAGTACAAGTGATCAGATGATCGCAGACTCAAGTCCTCCAAAGGAATTTTTTTTAAAAAAGGTAATATTTCTCTTTGTGTATATATATATATATATATATATATATATATATATATATGTACATATACAAAGATTTATAAGATTTATTTATATATATATATATATATATATATGTATATATATATTTTTTCACCACTTAAAGAAAAAAAAATACAAGTTTAGTATCTCTATATTCATACTCAACCAATGAATGATATTTCCAGTTCATTTTTGCCACTCTATAAACACCATGAAAAATCCCCATTGAGGAATCCTGTTTTGTGTGCAATTTCACTTCACTTGGATATTTTTATGTTGATGAAAATATAAAAGTGAGACAGAAACAAAAATTCCAAAATGGGAATATTCCCAGTTTGGAAGTAACATTTTAAGTAGTAAAGAGATTTTCTCTAAAAGAATTGAATGACTAGAAATAATTTTGTAATTTGTATTCCAAACATAATATCAAAACCAATATAAATCCATAAGTAATCTAAAATTTATTATATTATTAAATTTGTATGTTTTGTTATAATATTTTTGGATTGTTTTATTGTTAGATTTTTAAAGACGGCTTAAAAACACATTTTTCAGATTCACAGCAAAATTTTACTGTGCATGATGCTAAAAGTACCCCGCACGCAAGTGATATAAGTGACAACTTGTATAAACAAAACACTTACTGAATTTTTACACTTATGACTGGTTTTGGCTGCAAAACAAATAAAGTCTAGTAGAAGTAATATTAGAAGAGAAAGCCATTATCCTTTATGCTGTAAAGCCTTTTGGGAAGAGAGCAATACTAGAAGTAAATGGTGTATGATGATGATCTGGTGTATTAGTGACTACAGTAGTATAAAAACAAATGTCAGAGAAGATTATAAAGATTTGACATATTACTTGTGATCTCTAGAAAAAAGGAACAGTAGATTTTATTTTTACGACAACCAGCACAGGAATAAAGTTTGTCTTTTATCTTTTATATATATATATATATATATATATATATATATATATATATATATATATACAGAAGTAATTGAAGGCAGCACTCAGCATAAGATGAAAAAAAAACGCCTTTTATTGGCGCATAGGATACAGCAACATTTCAGTCACAATTGACTTTTGTCAAGCAGTACCAAGTAGCAAGGTACTTCTTGACAAAAGTCACTTGTGACTGAAGTGTTGCTGTATCCTAAGGGCCAATAGAAGGCGTTTTTTTCATCTTTTGCTGAGTGCTGGCTTTAATTACTTCTGAATATTGTAATCGTGTGAGACTGATTGGAAGGATTTTGCCCCAAAACTGGTAAATTGCTGCTCCAATTTAAGAATCCAAAAATTGGAGCAGCACTTTACCAGTATATATATATATATATATATATATATATATATATATATTAATTTTTATTAATAGTGTTCAAAGAGGAGAAATTATTATTATATTTATGATTTTAGATTAAATATGTAGGACGACTATTTTAAAGCCAATTTTATAAGGAAAAAAAAGGAGTTAACTCAATGGTTCATGTGGGAAACCTATGTGTGTTCATACATGAAAAACCATGTTCATACTGAAAACGCAGTTATATTTATCTTTTAATGAAAATTTGGATGACTAACTAACTGCATTCTTCTCATATCCAAGGATAAGTGATATAAATGTTTGATCATGGGGGATCTCAGTGATCATAGAAGAATTTGAGAACAGTTGTGCATGTCCTACATTTTTTTCCTTTTAGCTTTGTATAGTATTAGGCGGGAGTCACACTTGTTGTGAGTCTCACATCGCATCACCCGGCCTGGCTGCACACTCTCTGGACACAAGCATCTCAGCTGCATAGAAATACATGCATCCGACCCGCTCCTGTCAGGAGAGTGTGCGGCCATGACGGGTGATGCGAGACTCGCGCACGTCACTCGCAAGTGTTACTCCAGCCTTAATGTGAATGTAGCAGACAAAAAGTCCCACCAAAATATATTATATATGCAAATTATATTGGTTCTGCATTTTGCAGGCATATGGAAAACCAAGAAGAAATAATTAAAGCTAATAGTCCCAGAAAACAGTGAGAAAATCTTGTTTCTAGTGAATGTGGAAGCCCTGGATCCATTTTATGACTTCTAGTAAAGCAAAGGAAATGGGACTTCCAATTTTTACTGTTAGTGGGTCCCCCAGTGATAAATACATGATATCAACTATTCTGTGGATAGCTGATAAATGTTTAATCTTCAAAAAGATTTATTTTAGGAAAGTGAAGAAAGATTTCAATTAATCCAGTAGGAATAATAGTTTTCAATATAATCACAAGGTACTGAGATACGGTATTGTGGTATGTAGTACATTATCTCCAGTTTATCCTTGGCTCACTTTTTCAATTGTTTTTCTAAACATAGAGTGCATAAACACACATGTTCTTTTTGAGACCTTTACTACTTGTTAAACCAATGGAAAATATATTTTTTCTCAAGCATTTTACCTTTTTCTATCTGTATAATTAAGTATATAAGCAGACACCTAGGCATTACAGATATGCATTAATTTGTTTCTAGAAATGTTATGTAGCAGGAGTGTGCACAACTGTTTCTTCTAAACAATGTATTTTAGAAAGAAACAAATTAAACAAGGTTTTCATTCACCTACAAGATATTACATTTTTGTTGATATTGTTATAATTTTTTATTTGATTTTTATTCTTCTCATAAGTAAAGATGAGTGAGTCCAAACAGTAGAGTTTGGTGTTCAATCCAAACATGGACTTCACAAAAAAATCTGTGTTTGCGTTTGGAGTTCGTATGCTTTAGATATACAAACCACTCTATCGAGCATTGCTCGGGTACACTCTGATTTTACCCAGTGTGAGCCATTCAAACTCTGCATGCGTCTTACTTTGGGGCTAAAATCAGAGTTATCCGATTTAATGTGTAGAAAAAAAAAAAGAAAATCCCACCCTACCTTCCCCGGAAGTGTTCTTTTTATAGCTCATTTCATGTGGGCGGAGAGCCGAACTGCTCAATCACTGAGTTACAATAGGGTTCAGGTCAAGTCGGGGTCCCAATCCAAACTATCTCAAGTCCAACTGTACCCACCAAGCCTGAACTTCAAATTATCCGCTCATTTCTACTCATAAGCCAACTATCCTTGTTATTTTGTTATGAAACTTTAATTTTGACATTAGTACTGATTGAACACTTGAATTAGATAATCTAGTACTACATAAATCACCCACTATATTGACATCGCATCCACAAGACATAATGCTACTGCATGACCCTGACAGAATTACTCCTGTGTATAAAAAAAGGAAAAAGTTGGCTTGTTGGAAAGACTTCCAGATTTATTTTACTTCAAGCTAATGATTTGTTTTAATAACACCTTAAAAAATTGATCCAACATAACAGATTTTTGATGTGCTAAATTTATTCATTGGCTCATTCATGCCCCAGACAAGGTGAAAAAACAATATATCCTATTAATCAACTAGGCCGACTGTACAAAAACAGCATAATATACAGTAGTGTGATCTTATTTGATTTTTTTTTACATGATAAAGTGATTTAAGAATTGTTAGCTCCAAACGGATTCAAGTATTTACCTGCTTGGTATTTAACACAGTAATTTATATGTGTAGATCATTTTTTAAAGTTTTTTCCCACGAATTTCTAGCATTATAAATAGAGATGATTAAATACCTCAAATATTCGGCTTCACAAATATTTGCTGAATAGGTCGCCGCTATTCGACTATTCGCGAATATTCGATACGCAATGTAAGTCTATGGGAAACCCCAATAACAACTATTCTGAACTATTCGGGCTTCCCATAGACTTACATTGTGCATCGAATATTCGCATAGTGGCGACCTATTCGTCGGATATTCGCAAAGCCGAATATTTGAGATATTTAATCATCCCTAATTATAAACCCTAATATGTAACTTAGTCATATCAATGCCTTCATTGCACATAAAGCTACCATATGAATAGTATGTCTACATTATATATTTTTTTATATATTTTTGATAATGTAACTATTTTTATAATACATCAATGTGTATCATTACAAAAAATATGGAATATGTTTTTCCCTGTTTTGTAAACAACAGATGTATCCTGAAATGTTGAAAATCAATAGATTTTACATATTGTGCTAACATACAACATGGCTTTTTTTGATGTATCTAAA
This sequence comes from Anomaloglossus baeobatrachus, assembly GCF_048569485.1. NCBI lineage: Eukaryota > Metazoa > Chordata > Amphibia > Anura > Aromobatidae > Anomaloglossus > Anomaloglossus baeobatrachus. Next base: position 396,743,303 of record NC_134355.1, read on the forward strand.
CGTTGCACTGGCCAAATGGAAATATTATCTTATTGACTTATCAAATAAATTATTTTAGAAAGTGACCTGGCTAGTTAAATAGACCAACTCAAGATAACACCATGATCTCCTATGATAAAGCCCAGAGGAATAGTTTTGCCTTTAACAAATGTTTCTGTCTGGCATTTGACTATTTCATGAAAAGTAATATTTATATATATAAAAGAAAATGTAATATATTGAAATATTCATTATTTGTTTTATGGTTATTCACATAAAATAAAAAAAAAGGATATATTACTTGTACAGACGGACAACCATATGAAATTGCTACAAAATAGCTTATGGCTAAGCATTTATAAAGAACTGTAATATTTTAAAAGTCTGTAGCTAATACACAAAATAACTTATTTTTCTAACTCTTTTTTGTTCCTAATGAGGTATCACAAAGTAAAACTGTGCTTTAAATAAAAATAATGTAAAAATATTGAAATCAATTTGTCAGGTTTAAAACTTACTAATTTATATAGTGCTAAGATAATTTTAAAGCAATGTAAGTGGGTGGATGAAAAGAGTTAATCCGTGCTGCCAAAAGAAGATCACTGGAGATGGATGAAGATATCTGATTTTATTGTTCTACGCATTTCAGAGTCATGTGACCCCTTCTTCAGGAACAAAATCTATAATGTACATTGATTTTGTTCCTGAAGAAGGGGTCGCATGACTCTGAAACGCGTAGAACAATAAAATCCGAAACTTTTAATCTTCATCAATCTCCAGCGACCTTCTTTTGGCAGCGTAGATTAACACTTTCCTTCCACCCACTTCCATTGCTGTTTCCATGGGTACAGCAGCCATTTATACCACGTGTTTATAGCAGTTGTGTTTCTACACAACCTCATCAGGTTAAGGCACCTAAAATAATTTTTTGCTGATACCATCGGATGAGACACCATTTGCGTTCCTCTTGTTTCTTGTCTTTTCAGTTCTTATAACAAAGATAATTTTACACATATAAGTTGCATCATAATATGTATTTTTATTTTTTTCTGAACTAACTATAGATGATGCAAACAGTATAGCTTTGCACTGTGTGTCTTGCATACTGGGACACCAACATGCTGCATTAAATATTTTTTTGTCCATCTCAGGAAGATATCCAGAGACAAACTGAGGATTCCTTTGAAAAACTCAACAATGGGATAAGTTTCATGATTGGTTCCCATCTGATATTGTGGTACTAAGATGGAAGCTATTTTAGTGGGAATGCAGGAACTTAAAAGTCAAAACCAGTATAACAAGCTATAGTTCTACAGAAGACTGGGCTAATTTACTTACTGAAGAATAAATGGAGATAATATCTTAGAAAATTAAACTTTACTTTTTCTTAATTTAAAACATCATTATACTGAATATTATTATTTCATACAATTTGAAACTTTCAGGTTTTTTTACTAAACTTATCATATTATGTATCTCTAAAAAATAATGAATAAACCACGCTAGCAGCTGGATATGAAATGTGAGTTAATTGGTTTCCCAAACCGTTATATAATGTATAGAAAAATCCACATAATAAAGGGACACAAACACACAAAGTCTTTTTTTAAAAGGAGTGTTATTTTTTTACGTTCGAAGATAATGACTCAGGTCATCCAGAGTAAATGATCCACAGTCTGAAAAAACATCATAGAGTATGAATTGGCATGTAGACGCAGCCATTGGGACAAAAAAAAATGCTTGAATAAGGAGTTTTCCCTGAATCGACCTTATTAAATGATCAGGAGTCTGTGTGGACACTGTATAGCAGTAATTGGCAAGTGGACAATCCCATTGAGATGTTCTGGGGTAAAAAATGCTGTAAAAGAGTTTTTCCCTAGGTATATCTATGATGTCTTCATAAAGTGTTGGTTTTGCATGCATCTGATCTATGTTCTTCATATCTTACTTGCTTCAGAAAGATGTACTGTACATCTAGCAAATGTTGACTTTGCACTCGTGAAACATTCCGTGAATTAACACTATTATTGACTGTGTCATTCTATTTTGAACATAAAGGAAAAATAATAGGAATTATTAAAAAAATATTTTATTGGTTTGTGTCCATTTATTATGCAGGTTTTGTATAAGGCCTCGGTTCCAATTGCGGTTTGCAGAGATGACTACAATCCAATAAAGCATCGGATTGCACTCAGACCAGTGCAGAACTATGGGGCAGTGTCCATCTGCTATTGATTTCTCATTTCTCATGCCCTATGGCCATGAGAAATGATGCGCAGCATTCTTCGCTTGGCAGCGAGTCATGGCTTACACCCACCCATACAAGTCTATGGGTGCATGTGAAACATCGCACTGCACTCGCATGTCATCTGACCGCAGTGCAATGTATGCAGGGATAGGCTCCCTCCCTCTTTTCTGCAGCTGTGATATGATCGCAAGATTGGATTATAGTTGCATGATCCTCGGCTCACACTAGCAGCAGAGGGTCGTAAGCATATTGTTTCCGATGCTTTCTCATCAGAAGCTATGCACAAGTGGAACTCAGGTCTAAATGTTATCATGTATCTTGCAAGGGAATCTAAATTCCAGCAAAAAATATACTGTATGTACTGTATGCAAATTTGTGGTAACTGAACTAAACTTTGACTCACATAAGAATCTACATATATCTCTATTTTTTTCTCAACTTTTATTATCATGGCATTATTATTATTTTTTTCCCAAAAATCAGCCCATGGTGAGACAGGTGAATCCTTTACTGTGTGTCTGTGCAGCAGTGATTAAACACAATTTGCCCTAGGGGCAATTAGAGGTACCCTAAATAAAAATCATTAATATTTAAGCTTTATTATTATCCAAATTAAATGACCAAATCTAAAAATGGCAAATAGGGCAAAAGAGAAATCATCTCTAAGGAGGTGAGAAAAACGGCTGCGGACCAAAGCTCGCTATAAAGTAGACTAATATCCTGGTATATTATATATTGTAAATAGAATTCAGCGAGTATCGAAATATTTGTGTTTGTGATACTCGTAATGACTAATGAGTACTGTGTAATGCTTGCATACTCATTCCAAATAGCAAGTACAATGCAAGTCAATGGGATATGCGAGTAATAATTCACTGATTGGGAAATGCGAGTAATTTTCTGCTGGATTAAAGCAGAAAGTTACTCACATATCCCATTGACTTACATTGTACTCGCTATTCGGAATGAATATGCAAGTATTACACAGTACTCGTTCCGAGTATAGCGAACACAAATATTTCAATACTTGCTCAACTCTAAATGTATATCAATTTCACCCTACACTGCCTATTTAACCCCTTCACGACCTTGGACGGAGCTATCCGTCATGGACCGTGTCAGGTTAAGCCCCGCCTCCTGCCGCGGGCAGGCCGCGGCGGTCGGCACACATATCAGCTGTTTTCAACAGCTGACATGTGTGCCTGCATGTTACGAGTGGAATCGCTTCCACTCGCAATATTTAACCCCTTAAATCTCGCTGCCAAAGTCTGGCAGCGAGAGCTATATGCGCGCGGCCATGATTTTTAACTTACCGCCATTGCCATCGTAGCACAGGGTCATGTGATGACGCCTGCAGCTATAATGTTTCACTTTCTTTTTCCCTCGGCCCGGAGCAGAGGGAAACAGGAAGTGACTGTATCTGCTGTTTATCAGAGCTGTGATCAGAGCTGTGATCAGCAGATAGATAAGAGCGATCAGATTGCTGATCACTATAGCCCCCTAGGGGGACTAGTAAAATAAAAATAAAAAAAGTAAAAAAAAGTTTTAAAAAATAAAAAAAAAAGTCTAAAAGTTCAAATCACCCCCCTTTCACTCCATTGAAAATTAAAGGGTTGAAAAATAAATAAATATACACATATTTGGTATCGCCGTGTTCAGAAATGCCCGATCTATCAAAATATTAAATCAATTAATCTGATTGGTAAACGGCGTAGTGGCAAAAAAATTCCAAACGCCATAATTATGTTTTTTGGTCGCCGCATGTTTTACGCAAAATGCAATAATAGGAGATCAAAATGTAGCATCTGCGCAAAAATAGTACCATTAAAAATGTTAGCTCAAGACGCAAAAAATAAGCCATCACTCAGCCATAGATCCCGAAAACTGAGAACGCTACGTGTTTCGGAATATGGCGCAAAACGTGTGCCACGTTTATTGGACAAACTTGTGAATTTTTTTTAACCCCTTAGATACAAGGAAACCTATACATGTTTGATGTCTACAAACTCGCACCAACCTGAGGCATCACATAGATATATCAGTTTTACCATATAATGAACACGGTGAATAAAACATCCCAAAAACTATTGTGCGATCACACTTTTTTTGCAGTTTTTCCACACTTGGAATTTTTTTGCTGTTTTCCAGTACATTATAAGGTAAAACCTATGGTTTCATTTAAAAGTACAACTCATCTTGCAAAAACAAGCCCTCATATGGCAAGATTGACAGAAAAATAAAAAAGTTACGGCTCTCGGAAGAAAAGGAGCAAAAAACAAAAACACAAAAATGAAAAGTGCCCGGGGGGCTGAAGGGGTTAAAACCATTCAGCTAATAGCCTCCACAACATGTTTCACCATGACTGGCTTCATCAGGGGGCTGCGGCTAATAGATTGAGGTTTTGTGTGCATCGGTGCAGGAGTGGGTTCTCCCTCCAACTATATGAGCAGCAGCTGGCACAATTAAATTTTTTCCGTGTGTACAGACAAGGAAAGCATCTCATCAATCAATTAACAAACTACCCAGTATATTATTTTATGGAAGCATTGGTGAATTTGTGAGTAAGGATTTTGTAATATTTAGCTCAACAGTGGGCCAATGTTACTGGTCGGCTCCTGGCTCCCCAATTTGACTCTGCTTATAAATCTGTGTATTAACACCAGCAAAAGAGATCCTGAAAATGTTAACACTCTATAAATCTGAAATTTAACATAATAACATCATATATGTAATGCTGTAACCTAATTGTTAGCCGAAATGTGAAATAGTACATGTATGTAAGAGAATTATAAATACTGCAATCATCTATGTCTAATCTGGGTGTTTTTCACAGCTGCCTACTTTCTGCCATATTTCATCATGTTACGAAAGAATAAGAAGGAATTTGCCATCTGTTAATTGAGAGCACAATTTTAATATCTAATATATAATCGTTATATGCCATAACTCTTTCAGTGCTAGATAATTCCCCCAGATAGACTTGGATAGAAAAATGGTCTGTTTATGCATACAAAAATGACACAAATTCATCACAGCAGTTTAACTGTTTCAATTCAATATATTAAATTAAAATAAAAACAGAAAAAAACACACAAAACCTAAAATGCAAGTTGTATGAAAAGGCCACTTATAACATTCGCAAATATGAGGGGAAATCCTGATATTGTAAATTAAAGTCTAATTTTGATAAAAAATAAATGATATCAATATAATTACTTGTCATATGTTATACATATACATCATGTATAACATTTCAGCAGGAGAAAACAATAGTGAGCCTAAGGGGAAAAAATAAACCTACACTTTTAAATATTTCAAAGGCTTGGATAGTTTTACAAAATATATTTGGGAATGCTAAAAAATGTCTTTTTATGTTAGATCAACTTGCATTTTAAGTCTGCTGGCACTTCTTTATTAGCTTTCCACTTACAGATGTACCATATTTTTCTGCACAGGTCAGCATGACCGCTACACTAAAGCCCTTGCATCGAAAAGAATGTGTCACCAAAATAGGTCAATAAGTATCTAAGCTGTGAAGTGCAGATAGATCTGTTACATCTGTATGTTTAAAGGGACAGCAGAACAGCAGGGTTAGTTAGCCACACTTGCAATGGATGTGTGCTGTCTACTTTGCAGCTACTTTATTTATGGAACTGTAACTGGTGAAAAAATAAATGATTAAAAAAATGTATCAGCTTAGAAAAAAACTGACAAATATGCAGAGGATTATGGAAGCATGCAGTGATTTTGCTAAAATTGATAACAGTAAGTAGAAAAATGTAACTAACGTATTACCAGTTTGTGCCATAAATTTAGCAGCATCAGCTTGTTCCTGGGTGACCCTTTTCTCATGAACAGATCTTGGCCGCTGACTTTTAATTGTATGATCTCCAATCATTCCAAATTCTAAAGACAGAATAAAGGTTTATGAGAGCTCGTGTGTAGACATTTCTTAAAACAGCACTCATGTGTCATGCAATCTGAACCTAAACATACCTCCATTGAAGTAATACAATCTGAACAGTATACAACGTAAGTCACATAGAAAAATGGTTTACACTCTTCATTTGAAAACTGTTACTTAATAATTTCAATAAAAGCAGAATTTAACGGAACGTTTCCATCAAGATAACTGTCACATATATAATTGTATAAAGCAAGCAATAGTAAACGTAAGCATTATGAGCATATGTATCATATGCAAAAATAAGAAACATAAGGTGAATCAATTTATGCAATTTATATCTATTGTTATACTAATGGTTTACTAAGGGACAAAAAAAACGTACGATTTGACCACTATGGACTCAGGATTGTAGAAACTAAAGCTTTAAAGGCAATTTGTAATATGAAAGCATGAAATATCTAGTATTGTCCCTTTATCAAAAATAGGTAACTGTGATCTATTAGTTTAGGACACTCCATATTCACTAAGAATTTCCAAGGTGGTACATAGTCATGTGTTTGCTAGGGCCATTAAAAGAGTTGCTCAGATTCTGGTTAGTTTCCTGAATAAGGATGATTGTTTGTTTATCTAAAAGAAAAAAAGTAGAAGTCCAGCTCTGACATACAATATCTTCTCATTTTTATGATTTTGTTGATGACTAAGGTTGCCGTGTATACCTAAAACACATTAAAAACACTATTTATGCATTCACTGTCTGCCTTGAGATGCACTGGATATGAACTGGATTAAATAAAAAAAGATTTTGTATGTCAAAGATGAATGCTAACCTTTTTTCTTTTGCATTACACTGGCTATGGCAAGGGTATTGCCAGTGCTCCATATAAGATGAGGATTAGCCACATGGTGAGCTGGACTTCAAAATTTCATTACTTGTTTATGACCCCCATCTCCACATGAACTCAATTTTAAGCAATCAAGGCAGTCGAAAATAAGTCCATCCATCATGAAAAGAACATGGCTTCAAGAAATGGGAGTATTGTCAATGTGACTAAGACTGATGACTACAAAGAAAGATAAAATAGTAAATAAACAGGGACAAAATTCTACATTTTTGTCCCATTTGATCCATTTTTATTTTGAAGCCCCTATTTAGAGATGAGCAAACCTCAAGCTCGGGGTTTGGGCTCGAAAAATGACGTATAAATCCCTGTCGTGAGTATTGCGCTTTGCTGGTATCTGAGTGATACCCTGCATCGTGCCCGCTGCTGGAAATTTTTGTCACAAATTAGGTTTTCATTCAGTGTACTGAGCTGCTGTGTTCACAGAGAATGAAAACAAACAAAAAACACTGCCCACTTTTCTTCGAAAGTGTTTTACTATGGGCCTAAAGAAAAACATTTCCGAAGGTGGGTGGCGTTGTTTTTTTTTATTAGGTTTCCACAAACAAAAGATCTCAGTACGCTGGCTTAAAGTCTAATTAGCGATGAACAAACACTTCCAGCAGTGCACACAGTGTAGGTTATTACTCAGACATGAGTACAGTGCGAGACTCACCACGGGGATTTTTACATCATTTTCCAAGCCTGAACCCCAAGCCTCGAGCCTGAGGTTCACTCATACCCATTTTCTATATATGCCAATGATAATCCTAGTTCTATTGGTGTCTTAAGGTCAAGCCTTAATTTTATTGAAGATTATACTGTAATAAATAACTACTTGACTGGTAAATCCTCAATATAATATATTATCAGTAGGAACTTTAAATATGTCATTGACATGCTAGAACAAATAGTAGAATGCAGACACTATTAATTTGTTGCCTTTATCCTTGCAATATAGTGCTCACAAGGCCTGTCAGTCCATTATGATTGCTTCATTCTGTCCATCACAAGAACAAGTAAGCCATGCCTGGTACCAGCAGGAATATTTTTGGGAATCTAAATCCAATCCCCAATCACATCTTCTTTTGGTAAGGATGGTAAGGAATTTCATAGTTGATAATACTGAAATGCCAAAATTTGAATTTTCTTATGTTGTCAATAAATTGCTCCAAACTGGATCTTCACTTTAATTTTTCAAGAAAAAAGCATCAATGAGTTTCAGCTATTTACCATTGAAAATAAGCATTGTAATAAATGTTATTTTCATTAATTTTTAGCTTTACTTACATGTTCAAGCTATTATATGGAATTAAAAGAAATATTTGTAGAATGAGGGAGTTTTGTTTAACAGAAATAAAAGAAACAAGCCATAGTGTTGCAATGCAAAAAGAGGTTTATGCCAAATACATAGGAGAGCACAAACTGCAAAGGCAAAGCAAAGTCTACAAAAAAAGAACAAATAATATAGAAACTGCTTTTGTGTCAATTTGAATGACAAACAACATTGTATATCAATGCATTTATAACTAATCATCTAGGGGAATTATCACCGTGGTGTTAATTGTTGGTTTGTTGATGCTAATATTACACTAGAATCAAATATAATTACTGTTTCAATTAAAAAAGTGCATTTGGTATCTTTGTGGAAAATAACAGCTTGTGACTGATGTAATTTATATTCTAAGATGCTACATAAAAATACTTGTGTAAAACAGAAATACTTATAGAATACAAATTCAGCGTAGCCAATGTCTTGCAGCTGATGAGTGTTAGCATATTTTGATATTGTTCTGAGATTACTTTTTCTCTCTGACTTCATCAGGATTAAAACTAGTCGCCCATGACCTTTTTCCTTAAAGGTTTGAACTCCTAAAAGGTGTCATTTTACCTAAAGACAAATGACCACATTTTATTAGGCCTAGCCTAAGTGAATAAAGTAAGCTGTTTGCATTACTCTCTGAATTCTTCAGGATTGTCCCTGGTCGCCCATGACCTTTCTCCTTAGGGGTTTTAATCCTTAAGAGGTTTCATTTTAACTAACATCCAAATGACCAAATTTTTATAAATGCCTAGCCTAAGTGTGTAAATTAAGCTCTGTTATCATAAAAAAACAGTCATGCTATACTAAATAATTAAACATTTCCCATATGATTAATTTACACTGCATCATTTTTGAAACATCAGTTTATATTGTTAGGATGTTAGTAGCCTTAAAGTTTAGCAGTAATTTGTCATTTTCTCAAGAATTTTACAAGACCTGTTTCTTTAGCGACCTATTAAATTTGAATAGACTTTGAAGGGCCAATATATTGGAAAACTCCCAAAAGTGATTCCAGTTTAAAGACCACATTTCTCAAATACTGCAAAATGAGGTCAGTAATTTTTTTTAAACCCTTGAGGAGCTACACAGGAATTCACACAAAATGGAGTGATAACATTTTTTTATCTCTAAAATGTTTTTTTAGCCCAAACATTTTAACTTTACAAGGAATAGAACGAAAAAATGGACCCCACGATTTCTTACTCAGCTTCATCTGGGGGTGCTGATTCCCCACTTGTGGCCAGAAACCTGTTTGGACAAATGGCTGGGCTCGGAAGGGAATGCGTACCATATAAATTTTGGAATACAAATTTGGCTGAAATAGATTGCGGGCACCATGTCGGATTTGCAGAGCCTCTAAGGTACCTAAACAGCAGAACCCCCCCCACAAATGACCCTATTTTGGATCTAAACAAATCAAGGAATTCATCTAGAGGTGTGTTAAGTGTTTTGAACCTATAGATGCATCACAGAACTTTTTATAATGTGGATGTGAAAAGGAAAAAAAATGTTTTCTCTAAAATGTTGTTCTAGTCCCAAATCTTTAACTTTCACAATGCATAATAGGAGGAACAGAGCCCATAATTTGTGAGACATAATTTGACCATTATGTGGTCAAAATCTGCTGTAGCCATCTTTTTAGGTATGAATAGAACTGTAGCCATCCACAATAGTGTACTAAAAAATGTCTAAAGTGATGGGAAACTGCCAGAACAGTGCCCTGATGTCACCACTCATCCCTGTGGCTAAGTCATTCTCTGCCTGAAGCACACAGTGGCAGGCACATTCTGTGCCTGCACGCCGTAACATCAAATGTAGTAGAGCTGGAATTCTCATGGAACCTCGTGTGGATTACGTCAGACCTGGGTGTTTTAAGGGTTAATAAAGAGGTGAAAGACAGTGTTTTTTATTTAGATTTCAAATAAAGGATTTGTTGGTGTTTGTGTTTATTTCTTTTCACTTACAGATTAGTAATGGGGAAGTTCTCATAGACACCTCCCATTAACAATCTAGGGCTTAGTGGCAGCTGTGAGCTGTTATTAACCCCTTTTTACCAGAAATGCCACTGCACCAGGATGACCAGGGGCAGGGTAAAATTCGGGGATTGATGCATCTAGTGGATGCAACAATCCTTGGCAACAACAGACTATTAGTTTTAGGCTGGGAGGAAAAATAAGCATGGGTCTCCCCAGCCTGAGAATACCATTCCCCAGCTGTTGGCTGTATCATGGCTGAGCATCAAAATCAGGGGAAGAACATTTTTTTAAATCCTTCTTTTTTTATACACAGCCAAGATAAATGCATGGCTGGGGGCTGCAGTCTGTAGCTGTATCCTTTTTCTGTAATGATTTTCCAAATGTTTGTTTTTAGTTATTTATTTTTACACCATCATCAGCATCCGTGATTGGTTGCAGTAATACACACTGTCACACAGGGTGGGGACGCGTCTGACTGCAACCAATCAGAGACACGGGGACTGCCGGGGGAAGCAATGCATATGCATGAAGGATAATGAGCTGCCCCGGAAGTAGTATAAAGTGGCGCAAAAGACTCAGTGAGTATAATACGCCTGCTTTTCCCTTTTTTCATTATCTTTTGTTTATTTTTAAAATTACCCGAGTTACTGAACCGTTACCCAGTGTTCCCTGTCAACTCCGGGCCAAGGGTTGGTTCTCGGGTATTTTTGAACCAGCATGGATCTGGACATTTACAGACCAGGGCCACCCATCACTATTAGTGATTCTATTGTTTTAATTAATTTGTTTGGATTTTACATGCCGAGTTACCATTAATGCATTTTAGCCTTTCCTACCTGCATGAAAAACTAGGCCCTTAAATTATTTTATTTTATCTCAGAAGCTCAAACAATTTTAAAAACATAATAAACTATTATGTGCAAGAACCATAAAGAGCAATTTCACCCAGAAGGTGTTTTAAAAGTAGGCCAAATGGATATAAATATACGGTATGTAAGTATACAATTAAAGGATATTACAAAAGTATAAGACATGCTTTCCTTAATCATTTCTACATTGGATATGTCCAAAATCGGTAAACAAACATTTAATTTAATCTCAAAGTCACTTATAGTCTTTTAATATACTTAAAAATGTACAAAACTTCGTTCTAAATCTTAAATCTATAAAAGTAAGTAAAATATTTTAATCGCTAACAAAAATGAAAAAGGTTTTTTTTCTGAATGTTTCTTAATTATTTTAAAGGAAACCAATCACCAGGATTTTCATATATAACCTAAAGCCAGTACTAAACTGGCACTATAAGGCTGATTCTCTAAATACCTGTAGCTGTCAGCTCAGATACATAGGTTTTGGAATCCAAGAAAGTAAAGTCTATAAAATTTTCAGCTTCTTGAGTGACAGCAGCTGAGGATCAAATAATATCTGGGTGGTATTCATAGTTATCCCCTTTCTCTATTAGAATTAGCATAAGCATTATACAATCGACCTAAAAGGACCTGTGGTGAGGTCATACCCAGGTAACCAGAAGGCTGATGCCAGAAAGCAACATTTTTCTGTTGGCTGAGGCCCCGTCCCTTCTGTTCACATGGGTATGACCTCACCACAGGTCCTGCTAGGTTGATTGTATAATGCTTATGCTAATTCTAAGGGGTACTTTGCACACTAGGTTCATCGCAGCTGCGATGTCGGTGGGGTCAAATCGAAAATGACGCACATCCGGCGTCGCTGTCGACATCGGAGTATGTGAATCATTTTGGATACGATTAACGAGCACAAAAGCGTTAAAATCGTATGATCGGTGTAGCGTTGGTCATTTCCATAATTTTGGAAGGACCGATGTTACGATGTTGTTCCTCGCTGTGTGTGAAGCCGCAGGATCGAGAAACATCGCCTTACCTGTGTCCCGGCTGCAATGAGGGAGGAGGAGGTGGGTGGCATGTTTACGTCATGCTCATCTCCGCCCCCCTGCCGTGTGACATCACTGTGACGCCGCACGATCTGCCCCCTTAAGAAGGAGGCGGTTCGCTGGCCAGAGCGAAGTCGCAGGGCAGGTAAGTGCATGTGAAGCTGCCCTAGCAATAATGTTCCCTATGGCAGCTATCACAAGATATCGCAGCTGCGACGGGTGCGGGGACTATCGCGCTCGTCATTGCTACCATTGGCTTGCGATGTCGTAGTGTGCAAAGTACCCCTAACAGAAGGAGGGGATAACTATGAATACCCACCCAGATATTATCTGCTCCTCAGCTGCTGTCACTCAAGAAGATGCTGATTTTATAAACTTTACTTTCTTGGATTTCAAAACCTATACCCAAGCTAACCACTAAAGGTATGTAGAGAATCAGCCTGATAGTACCAGTATAGCACTGGCTTTAGGTTATATATGAAAATCCTGGTGACTGGTTCCCTTTTAAGAGCACCTAAGTCTTTGAAATGTTTTTTTTTCTCATTTTATTGCTATAATGATTACATTCATATGAATGGGGTTCCAGGTCATGAGACATTCATCTATTGCTCAGCTTCTTGTGCCTACCTAAGAAGTGCTCAACACAAGAGACATGGGTCTCCAGCTCATGCTTTACCACATATACAACATGAAGAACAGATACAATAGATAGTACAGGCTACAGATCCTATGCTTTCTATTTAATACATAATCCATTATGCATGCATGCTTAGCCAAAAGCTGTGCTGCAAACGTCTCTGGGGGCTCAGTGGTTAAGTTGGGGTCTCAGGACTTCGACCTCCACAAATCTGCTTGTAATCATTAGGGTATTGAAATGTGTAAAAAAGAAAACATTTAATATAATTAGTTACTTTTTAAATAAAATAAAACAAATAACTAGAAAAACACAGCCTCAAAAACATCATTAAAATTGTGTGAAGCAAACCTAAAAAGGTTGTCAAATTTTTTTTCTTCAAAAATACATTACTTTTATTTTTTCCTGGCTTCCTGATTACTGGGGAACGGTACGTAAAAAAAGATTTAAGGCTGCTTTATGCGCAGCAACATCACTAGCGATGTCGCTCGTGAAAGACCCCGCCCCCGTCGTTTGTGCGTCATGGGGAAATCGCTGCCTGTGGCGGACAAAATCGCTAGTACCGTCACACATACTTACCTTCCTAGTGGCGTCGCTGTGGGAGGCGAACAACCTCTTTTTTAAGGGGGAGCTTCGTTCGCCGTCACAGCGACATCACACAGCAGCCTGCCAATAGAAGCGGAGGGGTGGAGACCAGCCACATTAACGACACACCCACCTCGGTGCTGGCAGAGCGCAGGTACATTGTTGTTCGTCGTTCCCGGGGTGTCACACGTATCGATGTGTGCTGCCTCAGGAACAACCAACAACCTGCGTCCTGCACCAGCAACGATATTTGCGAAATGAATGACATGTCAACGATCAACGATCAGGTGAGTAATTTTGATTGTTAACACTCGCTCATAGGTGTCACACGCAACGACGTCGCTAACGACGCCGGATGTGCGTCACTAATTCCGGGACCCCGATGACATATCGTTAGCGATATAGTTGCGTGTAAAGCCCCCTTTACATTTGCAAACAGGTCATGCCACTAGTCTGAACTTTGTGCTCTGACAATCTGCAAGCAGACACAGAATTGTAGGACAGAAATACTGGACCTTGACAAATCCAGCATTTTAGTAAGCTGAAGAGCAATGCTTGAAAGATTTATAGGAAACACCTTGCAAGTGTGTGCACCTTGCCTAAGAAACTGTCCAACTCTGAAAGACTGCAGAAGTAAACGCTTACTCAACCACTACCATTGGAAGTTATGTGATCATGAGGAGTCGATGGTTGCCATGGTAACACAGGGTCATGTGATGACTCCTTCAGCTATCATGACTCACTTCCTTTAACAGCAAGTCCTGCCTGTTACAAAAGATGAGCGTTTCTGGTGATCTCAGCAGTGTAGCTATGATCAGCAGAAATGAATAAGCTATCAGATTGCTGATACGTATAGTCCCCTAGGGAGACTAGTAAAATAAAAAAAGTAAAAAAAAAGTTTTAGAATATTAAAAAAGTTAAAAAACCAAAACGTTCAAATCACGTCCCTTTTACCCCATTAAAAATTAAAAGGTTAAAAAAACCCACACATTTGCTATAGCCGAGTTCAGAAATGCTCTATCAAACTATAAAATCAATTATCTGATCGGTAAACGGCATAGCAGCAAAAACATTTCAAATGCCAAAATTATGTTTTTTGGTCCCTGCAAATTTCGCACAAAATGCAATAACAGGCGATCAAAACATATCTGCAAAAAAATGGTACCATTAAAAATGGCAGCTCGAGATGAAAAAAATAAGCTGTCACTGAGCCATAGATCTCGAAAAATGAGAATGCTATGGGTCAGGGCAAATGGCGCAAAAAGTGCACCACTTTTTTAGATAAGCTTGTGAATTGTTTTTAACCCCATAGATAAAAGTAAACCTTTACATGTTTGGTGTCTATGAACTCATACTGAAGTGAGCCATCACAGAGACACATCAGTTTTACCATATAGTGAACACGATGAACAAAATATCCCAAAAACAATCATGCAATTACACTTTTTTGCAATTTTTCAGCACTTGGAATTTTTTTGACATTTCCAGTACACTATATGGTAAATGTTATGGTTTCATTTAAAGATTTTTAGAAAAATAAAAAGTTACGGCTCTCGCAAGAAGGGGAGCAAAAAATGGAAAATCGGCCAGTATGAAGGGGTTAATCAATTAAATAGTGATTGTTAATTTACTGATAGGTGAATGACAGGTGTGGGACTAGGGTTTTAAATAAGCTGGTTAAAAGAGGGAAAGGGTACAACAAGCATCAATGAGAAATACCAATGTTATGGGGGAAAGGGGAATAAGCCTGGTCTTCGAGGTGTATGGGGGTAGGTGCTAAACAAACACCGGCTTGTCCTAGCCAAAGACAACTGACAACTTCTGTTACTGGATGGGCTACTCCACTCCCTTTCTTTGGCAACCAAACAGCTGTACAACTTGCAGATGAGGGCCAGAAAAACCCTGTGCTACAATAGATGGCAAGCGCTGCATCAAGTGGTCTTTCTTTCTCCACTTCACACATAGTACAGTACTCATAGGTGGCACATCAATACCCTTGTTACCCCCACGTCACAACTCTTCAACTGCCAAACTGACTGTGAGGATCCACAGATGAGTGACTCTGCAGAGCTTTTAACACATTCTATTCCATGGGCATCAGAGGTCTGCTCCAAACTCCAAAAACTCCAAGACTCAAGAAGAGGAAAGAATCTGCATGATGTCCAAAATGTTCAGTTGGATCCAGGGTTGGACGAAGTGGGGTTTGAACAGAATCCAGATCCTTGTCATCAAATGTTGATCCCCGGTGATGCAGGTGATGATAAAGAGACTAAGATACCTGAATCTCACACATACTGTACTGTGGTGTCAGGGCTGGCAGGGGAGGGTGACTGTCACTGTGATGATTGAGACAACAAAGAGGAAGACTATGATGTTGGAGACCTCAGTTGGTTTGAACACAGAGGCATGCAGCTATGTAGCTATGCAGAGGTGGTAAAGAAAGGAGGAAGACAAGGAAGTTATATTGCCGATTCCCGCATAAACACGTAGTGATTAGTGATGAGCGAGTATGCTTGTTACTACTCGGTACTCGCACGAGTATCACTGTACTCGGGCTACTCGGCGGGTACCGAGTAATTTCGCGATACTCGTGCTGTACTCGTGGTCTTCATCCCTGCATGTTGGCACTCTTTTCAGAGCCAGCCCTCATGCAGGGATTGGCTGGCAGACCACAGCAATGCCACAGCCCTGTTAGTTGTGGAATTGCAGTGATTGGCTGGCCTGCACAGCGTGACCGAGCCTTTATACCGGCGGGCGCGCTGTGCTCTGCACACAGCCATCTCATATTCCCTGCTTTCCACGCCCACAGGATCCTATGATTGGTTGCAGTGAGACACGCCCCCACGCTGAGTGACAGGTGTCTCACTGCACCCAATCACAGCAGCCGGTGGGCGGGTCTATACTGTGCAGTGAAATAAATAAATAAATAATTAAAAAAACCAGCGTGCGGTCCCCCCAATTTAATACCAGCCAGATAAAGCCATACAGCTGAAGGCTGGAATTCTCAGGATTGGGAGCCCCACGTTATGGGGAGCTCCCCACCCTAACAATATCAGTCAGCAGCCACCCAGAATTGCCGCATACATTATATGCGACAGTTCTGGGACTGTACCCGGCTCTTCCCGATTTACCCTAGTGCGTTGGCAAATCGGGGTAATAAGGAGTTAATGGCAGCCCATAGCTGCCAATAAGTCCTAGATGAATCATGTCAGGCATCTCCCCGAGATTCCTTCCATGATTAATCTGTAAATTACAGTTAAAAAACACACACACCCGAAAAATCCTTTATTAGAAATAAAAAACAATAACAAAGTCCCTCATCACCAATTTATTAACCCCGACAAACCCTCCATGTCCGGCGTACTCCACAGTCCTCCAGCGTCGCGTCCAGCTCTGCTGCATGCAGGTGACAGGAGCTGCAGAATACACCGCCACTTCTGTCAGCTTCACACAGGAACTGAGGTGAGTATAGCGATCAGCTGCTGTCAGTCAGGTAACTCACGGCCACTGCTGGATCCAGCGGTGCCGCGATTAACCTCAGTGACAGCAGCTGATCGCTATACTCACCTCAGTTGCTGAATGGAGCTGACCGGAGCAGCGGTGAGTAGCGCGATCAGCTGAGCTGTCACTGAGGTTACCCGCGGCCACCACTGCATCCACCGCTGGATCCAGGTAACCTCAGTGACAGCTCAGCTGATCGCTATACCCACCTTAGTTGCTGTGTGAAGCTGACCGGAGCGGCGGTGAGTAGTGCGATCAGCTGAGCTGTCACTGAGGTTACCCGCGGCCACCGCTGCATCCACCGCTGGATCCAGGTAACCTCAGTGAAAGCAACTGATCACTATACTCACCTTAGTTGCTGTGTGAAGCTGACCGGAGCGGCGGTGTATTCGGAAGCTCCTGTCACCTTCATGCAGCACAGCTGGATGCGACGCTGGAGGTCCGTGGATTACACCGGACATGGAGGGTTTGTCGGGGTTAATAAATTGGTGATGAGGGACTTTATTAGTGTTTTTTATTTCTAATAAAGGATTTTTCGGGTGTGTGTGTTTTTTAACTGTAATTTACAGATTAATCATGGAAGGAATCTCAGGGAGACGCCTGACATGATTAATCTAGGATTTAGTGGCAGCTATGGGCTGCCATTAACTCCTTATTACCCCGATTTGCCAACGCACTAGGGTAAATCGGGAAGAGCCGGGTACAGTCCCAGAACTGTCGCATATAATGTATGTGGCAATTCTGGGCGGCTGCTGACTGATATTGTTAGGCTGGGGGGCTCCCCATAACGTGGAGCTCCCCATCCTGAGAATACCAGCCTTCAGCCGTATGGCTTTATCTGGCTGGTATTAAAATTGAGGGGACCGCATGCCGTTTTTTTAAATTATTTAATTATTTATTTCACTGCACAGTATACACACACAACGGCTGCTGTGTTTGGGTGCAGTGAGACACCTGTCACTCAGCGTGGGGGCGTGTCTCACTGCAACCAATCATAGGCGCCGAAAAGCAGGAAAGCAGGGAATACGAGATTGATTAATGAGCGGCCGGCTTTTTCAAAAGAGGAAAAGCCGCCGGAGTTTAGTGAACAGCTGTGCAGCGCCGCAACAGTGATCGGGGAACGGTAAGTAAGAGAGAGGGGGGAGAATGACCGACAGATTGTGAGAGGGGGACAAACAAGACAGAGAGAGACCGACAGAGCGAGACCGACCGACGGGAGATAGAATGAAAAAAAAAATGACCGACATCGCTAGTAAAAAGCACAAAACGTGCGTTTTGGACATCGGAGTGCCACACAATGTTTTACGTAAAATCTTTCATGTATTAATCTCAAAAAGTAACATACACCAGCTCTATCTCACTATTGGGTATGTGCCCTTAACATTTACGCCATGAAAATTCATTTTGGTGTCATTTTGGAAGGTTTTCTGGCGAGTCTGTAAAAATGGCGTAAAACTCGGACAAAATTGTTCACAGCTGTGACTTTTGAGTGATAAATGCTTCAAGGGGTCTTCCCCATGCTGTTGCCATGTCATTTGAGCACTCTTCTGAGACTTTTGTGACATTTTTAGGGTTTCTACATGCTGCCGGGGGTCATTTCATAAAAATACTCGGGTCTCCCATAGGATAACATTGGGCTCGGTGCTCGGGCCGAGTACACGAGTATCTTGGGATGCTCGGCCCGAGCCTCGAGCACCCGAGCTTTTTAGTACTCGCTCATCACTAGTAGGGATGCAACATTGAGAAGAACTGCATTCTCAGCAACAACTCTAGCTGTGGCCAGCAGCAGTCGTGGGTCTGCAGTTCACAGGATGGGTTGCCAAGACTGTACCTTTTTTGAGACTACAAAGGATAACTCAACTTTTGTTATCTGCCAAGTTTGTAAACAACGACTCAGTAGTGGAAAAAATTCCAATAATTTTAGTACGACATGCATGAACCGGCATATTCTCTACTGACATAGGTTACTCTTGCAAATGTATTGTGCTAAAACATGGCCTAATGGGTATCCCCAACCACCGGCTGCAACATCAACAGTGACTGCTGCTTATTCTTCCTTCATCACCATGGAAAGTGTAATCATACTAGTCTCCAGTTGCTAAACCTCTCCTTTACCCACTACAGTTGTGGTTATTGAAAGCCCATCAGCTGTTATGGAAGTGGACATGCCTGGTGTCTTTGACCCATCTGTGTCAATGAGCACATCACATGCTTCTCAATCCACATATCATTTCTGCCTACACCTGCCTCACAGTCCTCAAGTTTGTCGTATATACCCTACTCTACACTCTGTCAGCACAGCAGGCAGCCCTTGGTCCCACAGTTGTGGTCACATAAAAGATCATTTCTTCCTACACATGCCAAAGCTAAGAGTTTGAACTTCATAATATCTAAACTGTTCGCCATGGAAAAGCTGCCTTTTTGCTAGGTGATACAGATGGTTCCTGGAACCTTTTGGCTGTGGAAGTCACCCAGTACCAATTCCCAAGTCACTATTACTTCTCTAATAAATCTGTGCCTGCATTACACAAGCGTGTTGCAGACAACATGCATTCCAACAGTGCAGACAGAATCCCCTACACCTGCATACAACACTGGCAGGACTCAACACAATTAGGCAGTGTTGAATATAAAATCCATAGAAGAATGCAGTAACACAGCTACAGAGTTGTGGACAGCTATCCAGGGTGAGTTTCAGCAATGCCTGTCTCCACTGAACCTGGAGTCAGGGAAAATCATGTGTGATAACAGTGTAAATCTGGTGGTGGCCCTATGTTGGGGCAACCTCACAGATGTATAATTAGGTCCAGAAATATTTGGACAGTGACACAAGTTTTGTTATTTTAGCTGTTTACAAAAACATGTTTAGAAATACAATTATATATATAATATGGGCTGAAAGTGCACACTCCCAGCTGCAATATGAGAGTTTTCACATCCAAATCGGAGAAAGGGTTTAGGAATCATAGCTCTGTAATGCATAGCCTCCTCTTTTTCAAGGGACCAAAAGTAATTGGACAAGGGACTCTAAGGGCTGCAATTAACTCTGAAGGTGTCTCCCTCGTTAACCTGTAATCAATGAAGTAGTTAAAAGGTCTGGGGTTGATTACAGGTGTGTGGTTTTGCATTTGGAAGCTGTTGCTGTGACCAGACAACATGCGGTCTAAGGAACTCTCAATTGAGGTGAAGCAGAACATCCTGAGGCTGAAAAAAAAGAAAACATCCACCAGAGAGATAGCAGACATGCTTGGAGTAGCAAAATCAACAGTCGGGTACATTCTGAGAAAAAAGGAATTGACTGGTGAGCTTGGGAACTCAAAAAGGCCTGGGCGTCCACGGATGACAACAGTGGTGGATCGCCGCATACTTTCTTTGGTGAAGAAGAACCCGTTCACAACATCAACTGAAGTCCAGAACACTCTCAGTGAAGTAGGTGTATCTGTCTCTAAGTCAACAGTAAAGAGAAGACTCCATGAAAGTAAATACAAAGGGTTCACATCTAGATGCAAACCATTCATCAATTCAAAAAATAGACAGGCAAGAGTTAAATTTGCTGAAAAACACCCCATGAAGCCAGCTCAGTTCTGGAAAAGTATTCTATGGACAGATGAGACCAAGATCAACCTGTACCAGAATGATGGGAAGAAAAAAGTTTGGAGAAGAAAGGGAATGGCACATGATACAAGGCACACCACATCCTCTGTAAAACATGGTGGAGGCAACGTGATGGCATGGGCATGCATGGCTTTCAATGGCACTGGGTCACTTGTGTTTATTGATGACATAACAGCAGACAAGAGTAGCCGGATGAATTCTGAAGTGTACCGGGATATATTTTCAGCCCAGATTCAGCCAAATGCCGCAAAGTTGATCGGACGGCGCTTCATAGTACAGATGGACAATGACCCCAAGCATACAGCCAAAGCTACCCAGGAGTTCATGAGTGCAATAAAGTGGAACATTCTGCAATGGCCAAGTCAATCACCAGATCTTAACCCAATTGAGCATGCATTTCACTTGCTCAAATCCAGACTTAAGACGGAAAGACCCACAAACAAGCAAGACCTGAAGGCTGCGGCTGTAAAGGCCTGGCAAAGCATTAAGAAGGAGGAAACCCAGCGTTTGGTGATGTCCATGGGTTCCAGACTTAAGGCAGTGATTGCCTCCAAAGGATTCGCAACAAAATATTGAAAATAAAAATATTTTGTTTGGGTTTGGTTTATTTGTCCAATTACTTTTGACCTCCTAAAATGTGGAGTGTTTGTAAAGAAATGTGTACAATTCCTACAATTTCTATCAGATGTTTTTGTTCAAACCTTCAAATTAAACGTTACAATCTGCACTTGAATTGAAGTGACAGTTCTAGTGAACATATGAGCATTAATATTAATAGAACTATAGCCCAGCTCAAGTCCTGCAATAAAAAATTCAGCTATCAGAGGTTTATTTTGTATACAGTAATTAGAATATTTACACTTAAACAAAACAGTGCATTTGAAAATGCACAAGACTAGGGAATTTCAGAGACGTTAGTACTTGAACTGATCTGGTTGTGGGCTGGTGATTTTGCAAGATTTATAAAAGCAGATAGTCAGGAGCTAAGAGGTAGAGTGAGGTGAGCAGCTAACTGCTATATAGAAATAATGAGCTGGCGAGAGCTGACTCATATGTTAGGAAAAATCCTCTCTACTGGAGTCTATCTTCTGGCAAGGCACCAGTGACCAAGCTCTAAGGAAAACCAGCTGTACACTATGTAAAATAAAATTTCTCTTTGGAGGAGAATTAGAGCTGATAGAAGCAAGCCAATTGCTAAGTTGCTTATTTTCATGTTCTCTATCTAATGAAAGCAATTTAATAGAATGAGATTTCCCCTTTAAGTACTTCATATACTTAATTGAACTCTGTCAGTGCTGATCCTAGATAACTTCTTTAATTCATTTAAAACCTCATAAAAGTATTCAAGTGAAACAGCCATTTTATTGACTTATCATGATTGCTTTAGCGCTAAGAAATCTTGAAGTTTACTTAGCTATAATACATCCTGTTTTGTCAGATCTGATACTGCAGAATGAGTAAAATTTTAAAACAACCATAAGACTATAAAAAAAAATGTTTTTGTAATGTCTACAAGTACCTTGAGAATTTTTTTTCTGCCAAAGAGCAATAATGACAAAATGTATCATCTGCAAATCATAGTTGTTCACCAACTTTACCAGCACCTGCTGATAACCAAATGTTGAACATGGAACGCTAGCCTAAATCATCAACTAAATTTGTACAAAGTTTACTACTACTACTAATAACAACAATTAGAGATAAGCAGATCAATTCAGGGCATATATGGTAGCTAGATTTAATTATTGTGCATTGCTTATATAGAATTATCATGTTTCAGAGTGCTTTACATACATTATTATCATGGTCCCCTTTGGGGCTCACAATTGAAGTTCCCTTTCAGTATGTCTTCGGAATGTAGGAGAAAACTGGAGTACCCAGAGGAGACCCACACAAACATAGGGAGAACATAGAAACTCCTTGCAGATGTCCTCGGTGATACATGAACCCAAGACCTCAGTGCTGCAAAGCAAGAGTGCTAACCATAGCGCCACTGTGCTAGATGAGAAGCTAGCAAATCTCTTAACTTCTTGTATCTCAGGTGCAGCTTTTGATTTGCAAGGCAGAACTGGGGCAACATCATCTGTTCTGTGATACTCAAATGATGTCACCCAAGCCCTGAGAAATCAAAACCCATGTCAGGAACATCGGGTGGCAAGAGATTCGTAGGCCTACCATTTTTATAACAATCAATTTGATTAACACTGATAATAATTGTTTCATTCATTGATCTGTTATCAAGACATTCTATTACTTTTGTTGGGATAGGGACATAATGCTGTCTGTTATAGAAGTTCATCAGAATAGTCACAGTGGTAAGCCACTTTCAGGAGACATCTTCATAAAAAATGTGCATAATTCTGAAAATAGTACCAGGGACTATATTCCATGACTTTACTATGAAAAATCTTCAAAATATTTATTTATTCTTCCAACACATATTAGTTTCTTCTTTTTGTTACTTTTAACCCCTTCACAACCTTGGATGTACTGATATGTCCTTCTTGTTAGGAACTTCCAGATTTTGGGTGTGTTGGTACTCCCTGATGATCATGCAGGTACAAAAGCTGTACCAACATGATCACTCCAGGGAGTTTTGCTAACAAGACAACCGAGCCCTGGTTCTAACAATCAGGGACTGTCCCCGCACTATTCCTGTCTGTTTAACCCCCTACATTTTAGGATTTTCTATTGATCACAGTATTTAAGGGGCTGGGAGAACCAGTGCCTCTGAGATGACCTCTGTGTCATGCAGCTACTGAGAGCCTCTGGGATCTTGCTATGAGTATGGTCTCAGAGGCTTACGTCAATGTAGCACTCAGAGATGTTAGTGCTGCACTGACAACATAATGTATTGCAATGCTGGTGCATTACAATACATAATTTTAGTGATCAGGGCATGTGTGGACTATGTAAAAAAGTAAAAAAAAAGTTCAACATTTGTAAAAATATTTTTAAGAAATCAGAAAAAAGAAAATTAAATAGCCTCACATTGGTCAGAATGAAAAAAAAATGGGCCTGGTCATAAAGGTGAAAGCAGAGTGCAGTGTGAAGGTCTTAAACTTTACTATGTCAGTCTGTGCCATCATTAAGAACTAAAATAAGGCAGAACCGTAAGACATTTTTATTGTTAGTTCTGTAAACACATGAAGCCATCTGCATCTATTATATTTTATATTTCAAAATGTATTATTTACTAGATGTAGCACCCAGCGTTCCCGGGATAGTAACTGTCTCTCTGTTTCTCTCACAGTCTCTGTCTGTTTCCCCTTCTGTCTGTCTCTATCTGTCTGTGTCTGTCTGTATCTCTATCTCTTTGTCTGTCTGTCTCTTTCCTTGTCTGTCTCTCTCTCTCTTTCCCTGTCAGTCTCTCTATCTCTTTCCCTGTCTGTCTCTTTCCCTGTCTGTCTCTTTGTCTGTCTCTTTCCCTGTCTGTTTTTCCCTGTCTGTCTCTTTCCCTGTCTGTCTCTTTGTCTCTTTCCCTGTTTCTCCATCTCTTTCCCTTACTGTCTGTCTCTTTCCCTGTCTGTCTCTTTCCCTGTTTGTTTCTTTCCCTGTGTCTTTGTCTGTCTCTTTCCCTGGCTGCCTGTGTCTTTCCCTGTCTGTCTTTCTCTGTCTGTCTCTGTCTGTCTCTTTCCCTGGCTGAATTGTGACATGCCAACATTCCATTTAAGGCCATAGCTGAGCATTCTTCTGTAGTTCTAGCCGCACTGTGGCTCTCAGCCCCATTAACTTTAATGGAGGCAGCTTTTTTGGCGAATAACTGTAAAGCGTGGGGGTTAAAATTTCCCCTCAAAACATAGTCTATGACGTTCCCTGAGTCAAATGGAGTGTCTGTGCAAAAGTTTGTGATTGTACATGCGACGGTGCGAATTCCTTTAGCGGACATACATACATACAGACATACATACATATATACATACAAAGATAGATACACTCAGCTTTATATAATAGATAAACCTAATTATGTACATTAGCCATTTTAGATCTCACCATTTCAGATTGCTCTAAATTAACTATCAACATGGCAAAACAATGTGTTGGAATTTTTTTTAGAACAGAGTAGCAAACCATAATAGCCTAAACATACTATACATATTTCTTGAACTGACAATTATTTTTGATTAAAATTATTTGGCTGTTGGCCATCACAACCATTTTTAAAAGTATGACTAATCAAAATGAGCAAGCTATGCTCTGTAATACTTGCTTACCTGCCTTTATAATCTTGGCCACCTCAAGTTGCATGTCACATATTATCCATTAAAAGATGACATGGAAATACAATATAATTTAAAAGACTATCTAAAGTCCCTGTATCTAAGATATTTTAATCAAAAGTCAAATTTATCCACAAAATAATACAAAAATATTGGAAACATGAACTGCTGATAAAAATAAGACACCAAAATAATAATTGCAACAAATTAATTTACTGAACTAAAACAATAAATTGATATGAAAACAATAAAACATACCTTATGAAAAACAGTGCGTAAAAACGATAAATTAAAAAAAGAAAATGGTAATGCTAAAAATTCTATTAATATTATTATCACCATAGAAATTATAATTGCAATAATAAAAGTAATAATATTACTGCAGGATAATAATATATAACATGGTATACTAATTTTAGGTACATTTGAATTCGAAGCTTCTGGCATGTCTGTCAATTGAGAACTCATTATTTTCTAAAGTAGAATTGCAGCAACTGTGCTTTCCCACAGATCCAAAATGATATATTGTACTGTAGTGAAGGAACATCTACATTTAATGATTGTAAAAGTCTATCTGTCCCTGGGGTAGTTAAAAGTACAAACAAGTTGTGGGTACATTCAACCAGAAAGTCAAACCAATTAAAGTCCTGAAGAAAAAAATACAGCTGTTTCTGAAAAGTTATGAGTAGATATGTAGATAGTGGAAATGGTACCGAAAGAGAAATTGAAAAAGATACAAGAAGGATATATATAAAAAAATTCTAAATAAATATCTTTCAATAAAGAATAAAACATAGATAATTATTTAAAGAAGCTCTCCAGCATTTTTTTTATTGCACCATTGTAGTGGTGCTTTAATTTTCAGTACCCTGAGCCCTGTGTTAGGGGTACTTTACACGCTGCGACATCGCTAGCATCGGCTAGCGATGCCGAGCGCGATAGTACCCGCCCCCGAACATTATCGCTACGGCAGCTTCACACGCACATACCTGCTCAGTGACGTCGCTGTGACTGGCGAACTATGCCTCCTTCAAGGGGGAGATGCGTTCAGCATCACAGCGACGTCACCGCGATGTCACTAATCTGCCGGCCAATAGAAGCGGAGGGGCGGAGATGAGCGGGACATAACATCCCACCAACCTTCTCCCTTCCGCATTGCCATCGGGACACAGGTAAGGAGATGTTTGTCGTTCCTGCGGGTTTACACACAGCGATGTGTGGAGCTGCAGGAACGACAAACAACATCGTACCTGCGGTCGACCCGACATTATGAAAATGTACGACGCTACACAGATCACTGATTTCTGACGCTTTTGCTATCGTTTATCTTCGCACCTAGGATTTACACGTTGCGATGTCGCTACCGGCGCCGGATGTGTGTCACTAACGACGTGACCCCGACGATATTTTGGAAGCGATGTCGCAACGTGTAAAGCCCCCCTTACACTCATCTGCTGTCCTCTTCATCTTTTCCCTTTGGTGTTCCGGTTGATTGCCTGTGATTTGTGACTTGCCAGTAGCTCCAGTGTTTCATGGAGCTCGCCAGAGGTCACAAATTAATGTAACTCTATGAGAGCCTTGTTCTGGCTTTCATAGAGATACATTGAGAGCTTGTCTCATAACTTATTACTTCTTGCCAATCAGAACTTATGAGCACATGATTGTGCCACAGGTCCGAAAGGGTTTTGAAAAATGATGAAGCCACTGGAAAGTGAGTTTATAACAGGGGGCAGTAGTTTTATATTTAAAGAGCCACCCGAGTGCTAATAAATACAAAATGCTAGAGTGGTGCCTTAACTATTTTCTAAAATGGAAAATATTCTCAGATTAGCCAAATATTGCCTAAAATTTCATAGGTTTAATTTTGTGTCACAACATCAAGAAAACCCGCCAGAATCAGAGAACTCCCAACACTCATGGAAGATATGACCTTATATCTTTATTACATCACATTGCCCCAACAGAACATTTCAGCCCATCACGAGCTTTTTACAGCAGAATACAGAGTAAGAATTTTAACACAATATATAATGTATAGTGATTAGTGAATATTTTCAGCATTATTCGTACAAATATTAAGGTATTCTGGATTTTCGTTACTCATCAAGTATTTGGTATTCGCCTCATGGATTTTGAGTCCCCTCCCCATATGTTTAGTGCTTTATTTTCGGCCACAATACATGCAGGGATTACCAGCCAATCACAGTAATGATGTTGTCATCTTTGTTGTTGGCATTTTTGTGGTTGACAGGCTCAGTGAAAAAAAACCTGACGTGCGGTCCTCTGCCTATTTTTGATAATCAGTGCAGGTAAGGTGCACAGTTGGGACTTGTATTCTCAAGTTGGGAAGGTTGATAGTTATTGGACCCTCACCAGCCTAAAAATAGTAGCCCACAGCCACCATAAAATTGGCAAATCTGTTAGATGCGTCAATTGTGGCACTTTACCCAACTCATCCCAATTGCCCTGGTTTGGTGGTATTAGGGTAATATATGGAAATTATGTCAGCTGTGATTTGTCAAAAAACACAGCTACCATCAAGACCTGGGTTCAAGGCCCAATTACCATGAACCTTCCCAGCCAAAGAAAACCAGTCCCCAGCTGTCTGTTACATCTCTTCTGGTTTTAAAAAAATGGGCAGGAGTCCACATCATTTTTTAGATGATTTAATTTAAAAAAAAAAACATCATGGAGAGCCTCTTTTTTAATAGACAAGATAAAGCACACAGAACAAGGCTGTAGCCCACAGCAATCTACTTTACTTGCTCTGGTTATGACAATTTAGCGGGGGACCGCACGTCAAAGTGGCATAATACTCTGACCATGTAGTTGCCAGAAGTGACCTGTGTTTAAGAGATTCATTCAGGCATCTTCCCCAAGCTATTTTCATTCAATTTCAGCACTTTTCATTAATTTCAACCTTTTTGACAGCCCCGCCAGACACTCGGAAAATTATTTGAATTTCCCATTTACTTATATTAATTTAGTTATTCATGATGAATACACAAATCATATGAAATATTCTAGATGAATCATTTGGACCCACATATTTCACTATTCGCATATAACTAATAATGATGTCTACAGGAAGTGACATAACTGAAATTAGGGTTAATTAAATAAGTCCAAAAAAACACAAGGAAACATATAACAATCTTAACGAGACATAGTTGAATTATTGATCTAGCACAGAGTCTTATATTTATAGCTATTTACATCATCATGCACCTTCCTAGTTTCCTTTAAATTACAACAGAGTCTGTGCTTATACATAGTTTAGGAGAATGTGAATTAATGTATTTATGGTATTTAAGTTTTGACATTTAATATTTGTCGTTTCTACGGAACATGATAAATACATGATTTCTTATATTACTGCTTTTTTGTCAGTGGAAACTGACCAATAAATTAATTAATAAGTCAATATTTAGCAATAAAGTCTATATACACCTGAACATATTTTTTTTATATTCCAACAGTGTCAATGTTTATGTATTTTTCAGGATTCTAATATATAAGGTTTCACAGTCAGAAACATATTCCCCTCCTGATTTATATGCGATCATTGATCTAAGTTCCTTTCCATATATGATACAAGTAAAATATATCTCTGTACCGTGTTAGCCAGTAGAGATAAAAAAAATTGTTTAAAAGAACTGAGAGTCCTCAGTGGTTGATACCTTTTAATGGCTAACTGAAAAGATGTCACAGCCCGGACCAGACCCTTATCAGAGGACAATAAAACTTTCACACTAAATTGCAGCAAAATTTATGGCCACAACAGTTTGCCCCCTGCCATAGTGATAGTTCTGTTTTATATAACTTGTTTTTTTTTTTTTGTTTTTTTTTTTACTGCACTATTCTAAGTCCTGTTGTGTATAAATATGTGACTCTTCAGATTTTGTGTTATACCATGCCTGATGAAGAGACCTGAGTAGTCTCGAAAGCTTGCAATTATTACCATCTTTTCAGTTAGCCATTAAAAGGTATCAACCACTGAGGACTCTCAGTTATTTTAAACAATTTTTTTTTCCATATATGAACATAACATGAAAACCTGTTTGTGTAATATATGGTGATTTATAGTATGTACTGTATATATACTGAAGAATATATGTATTTTATACACTGCCGATTTTGCAAGTTTTCTCACCTACAAACAATGGAGAAGTCTATAATTTTTAATGTAGGTACTCAGACAGACAGATACCCCCCAAAAAAGCAAGAAAATCAGATTGTATGATTTTTAAATAATTAATTTGCATTTTATTGCATAAAATAAATATTTGATGACTTATCAACCACCAAGAATTCTGGCTCCCACAGACCTGTTATTATTTCTTTAATAAGTCCTCCTACTCTGCACTCATTACCTGTATTAATTGCACCTGTTTGAACTCATTACTTTTATTAAAGACACCTGTACACACACTCAAAAAATCATACTCTAACCTCTTCACCATGGCCAGGACGTAATTGTTGCCTAAGGATACTAGGGACAAAATTGTGGACCAGCACAAGGCTGCGTGGGCTACAGGACAATAAGCCCAGCTTGGTGAGAAGGCAACAACTGTTGGCACAGTTATTAGAAAATGGAAGAAACACAACATGTTCATCAATCTTACTCAGTATAGGGATCCAAGGAAGATCTCATGTCGTGGGGTAAGGAAGATTCAGAGAAAGGTCAGGAATCCACCCAGAGTCCAACAGTAGGTTAATGACCTGAAGAGAGCTGGGACAACAGTCATAAAGATTACCATTAGTAACACACTATGCTGTAATGGATTAAAATCCTGCATGGCACACAAGGTCTCCCTGCACACACCAGCACATGTCCAGGCCTGTTGGAAGTTCACCAATGACCATTTGGATCCAATTGGATAATCAGGAGGAGGCATGGAAGAAGGTCATGTGGTCAGATGAGACATAAATAGTACTTTTTGGTTTAAAGTCCACTTGCCATTTCTGGAGAAAGAAGAAGGATGAGTACAACCCAAAGAACACCATCCCAACTGTGAAGCATGGAGGTGGAAACATCTTTATTTGACGTTACTGTAAATGGAACAGGATGACTGCATCATATTGAAAGGATGATGGCTAGGATAATGTATCTTGAGATTTGGCCAACAACCTCCTTCCCACAGTAAGATCATTGAAGATGGGTCATGGCTGGGACTTCCAGCCTAGCAATAACTTGAAACACACAGTAAGGGGAAATAAGGAGTGACCCTGTAAGAAGCATTTTAAAGTCTTTGAGTAGCCTAACCAGTCTCCAGACCTGAAACCAATTAAAAATCTTTGTAGAGAGCAGAATCTTTATGTTGCCCAGTGACAGCCCCGAACCTGAAAGATCTGGACAAGATCTGCATTGAGCAGTAAGTCAAAATCCCTGCTGCAGTGTGCAAACTCGGTCAAGAACTTCAGAAATCATCTTACCTCTGTAATTGCAAACAAAAGTTTCTGTACAAATAGTAATTTCTGTTTTTCTATTGTATCAAATAGTTATTTCTTTCAATAAAATGCAAATTAATTATTTAAAAATAATACAATGTGATTTTATGGATTTTTTTGGGCGATTCTCTCATAGTTGAAGTGTACCTACAATGAAAATTACTGACTTCTCCATTCTTTATAGATGGGAATACTTTCAAAGTTGGCAATGTATCAAATAACTATTTTCCCAACTGTATATGTTATTTATGCTTCTTAGTTGTTGTTTTGTACATTTCCTTCTAAGGTTTTTTGTATGTTTAAATCACTGGGAATTACATGGTTATATTTTATTATAGCCAAAAAAAAAAAAAATAGCTCACCATGAATGAATTAGTAAATTCAGGAGAAGAAACCAGGTGTCTCGTCGTGCTCTCACCAAATCAATCATTGTGAATTAATTATTCCATGTCTTCATTCATTTGCACCGATTAACGCGTTTCGGAGATTGCAGTCACCTTCATCAGGACATCAAGCAAAGGACATAACTAATCTGATTAAACAGAGGATGAACCAATATATATATATACACCCAGTTTCTTCTCCTGAAATTATTGACTAAGCTCGGGGCTGCAGCTGTTCACCTGTGTACTACGCAATTACAGGAGCTAGGCCTTTCAGAACCCCTCTAGGTGAGTTCACTATGATTCACTAGCTTGTTTTGCCTGGTAAGACCCTATTTTGCTATCTTCCACACCTCTATCCCTTGAATGAATTAGGACATCTTGAAGGTCGAAGTGCATGGAAAGAAACAGACTGGCTCCTGTGCAGTAACAGTCCAAGAGAAAAAATCCAGCACCCATAAAAATTCTTGATAAAAATTGTTGCTTTATTTATTTGTTCCATAGAATTATTTAAAAAATAGACACAGGCCGGTCTATGTGTTTCTGTTCAATATGATAAGGCACTTCTACCGAATTTCTAGTTACCAGGGTGCTCAGGTAGGTTTCCAAACCATATACTGTAGTAATATATACAAGGCACTCCTGAATTCAGTAAAATATGATGATTTTTTTATTATTTCATACTTAGTATAGTCAAGTCAGACGTTGCGGCCCAATCATGGCCTTCATCAGTAACTGAAATAGATTAACAAAATATCCAAAACTACATCAAAAGAATAAAAAATTATAAAAATAAAATAGAAAATAGCAAGTACAGAAAATGTATACAAAACAGATTAGATATCTGTATTGATAGGACCAGATGATATAGATAGAATAGACCAGTACAATGAATGACATATCATAAGTGAATACAGTGCTGTGTAGCAAAAATTCTGGATCCTAAAAGATGACCAGAGGGGTGTATAGAGAAGCAAAAGCTAAGAAAATTGTGAAAAATAACCATGAAAAATTAATGTGAAAAATAAAGTGAAAAATACCTGGATAATAGTAATGATAGTGAGGTAATAGAATGGGACAAAAATAAAAGGACAAAAAGAAAGTGTGCCTGTCTTACCTAGCATCTGAAATGAATAGTGTTTCAAGCTGACACACTGTTATTCATGAGTATGATTATATATTAGTCCTATTCTGTATCTGCTAATTCAAAATTCCAGCTACTAGCCCCCAAACATGTTTCACCATGACTGGCTTCATCAGGGGACTGAGATTCCCCTAGCATCTGTGGCATTGCTCTGTGTGATAAAACTGCACATTTTAGAGTCACCTTTTATTGTGGCCTAAGGTGCACAAGTGCAATAATCATGCTGTCTAATCAGCATCTTTATATGCCATACTTGTGAGGGGGATATTTTATCTCGGCAAAGGAGAAGTGCTCACTAAGGCCTCTGCCACACTTACGTGACAAAATGTAACATTTTTGTCACATACGTGTTAAAGGGGTGGTTTGTTCCCCGTGTGCCGTGTTTATCACATGTACGTGTTCTCCGTGTGTTATACGTAATAACACACGGAGAACAGAAATCCCCGCCTTACCTGATTCTTCTGGAGATGTCTGTGGTGCTGAATGACAGCGTCCGGCACAGGCCACGCCCCGCTGATGCTGCGTCCGGTCCCCAGTGACGAGGATGCGTTGTTCAAATTCACTGGGGGACAGATGCAGGTGACAGCCGAGGCAAATACTGCAGGGCTCGTGGAGGTGAGTGTGTGTTTTTTTATTTTTAACCTGACATGTGTGTTTCTTCGGCGCATGTCACACGGAACCGCATCCACACTACATCCGTGTGGTACCTGTGCGGGTCGTGTGACACCCGTGCTGTCGGAGCATCACGGACATGTCAGCGTATGGAACTCACGGAGACACATAAGTACGGAACGGACACATGTTCCATTCCTAAATACTTACGTGTCTCCTAAACATTGGGATTACCTAGGTCCCCGTGTGTACGTGTCTCCGGTACATGTAAAAAATGACAAACACGTACCGGAGGCACGGATGTGTGACGGAGGCCTAAGACAGATTTAGGGCTCTCTTACATTAGCATATAAATTGAATGAATGCAATGTTAGTCAATGTTGGAGGTCAGATCTGCAAGTTTTTCTTCAGCTCTAAACTGACTGTGGGAAAAAAATCTCACCATGGTCAGAACATGTGCACCCATAGAAATGTATGTGTTCGTGATAAATATCGGACTACACTTAGATATCCGATATATGCAGAGATAAGCAATGGAGATAGTAATCTCTCCAGCTTCTCCTCACCTGTGATCCAAGTCTCACATGTGAGAGGATTGGAGCACAGTAGAATGACATTCAGCTCATGTTCTCAGCAGAGTTTGAGCCCAGTTTCATAATCATATCACATCTAGTGGTCCGACATCGGATGCTATGCGCTATTGTGACCCCCAGCCTTAGACAAATTTGTGAACAATATTTGAGAGAAAAAGGCCTTTTGTGTACATAGAAAAATCTTAGATTTATGAGTTCAGCTCATGAAAAATGGGAGCAAAAAGGAGTGTTGCATTTATATTCTTGTTCAGTGTACACATATGTATATATACATGCATATATATTTATACTATATCTTTTCCATTTACAGGAAATATAGATTTTAAATATATCATATATTGGGAGGAATTTTTTAAAAATCACAATGTTATTATAATTTTGCAGATTATGTGTGTTAACTAGTATTTATGTAAATGTCTTCATGTAGCAGCTAGCTATGCATAAACACGGATAGAAAAGGCCTATGCTAACTTTGCAATAGTTTTTGCCTGTAATACAGAAAATAATAAAGGTAAACAGCAAAGGACACAGCACTTAAAGTAAAATTAGCCTGTAAAAGGCAGAAAAGTCAGCTTCTCCCAGAATCAATTTGTTTAGCCAGCAGGGGAAAGAACATGACCGTATATTGTACATGGCTTATAAAGTTCCAGCTGCCGTACCATTGAAGCACTAAAGAGTCATTAATGATTTTCACAGGTTAACAATAATAACATTATTAATTATAGTCACCTTCTATGAGGACACTTCTTTTTAAGTAAATTACATTATTTTACTAATAAAATATTTTGATAGTGAAAAATATTGTGTGTGATTACAATTTGAAGCTCCACCAGATGGTAGAAAACTGCTCAAAGCTCCATTCAGGCAACAATTTATCTGTGTCAACTGGCCCTGATCTATCAGTTCTGAAAGGCCTAAGGATAATCTTTCATCCAGACCATAGTCAGATAATGCACCTGGGCATCGAAATAAAACATCTTCAGCATTACATTATATTTTATAATTAATATTTTAAATGGTTCACAATATTTTTAAAATAAAATAAATCAATGTTTTCTAGGGAATTTTGGAACACTATATATTTGTTTAATTGGCTGATAGTCCTTAATGTGTGTACAATATGTAATAAGTCATAGTCGTAGATGTCAGTTGCATTTTAGATGAGAGACTGTACTTAAAAGGGTTCACTGTCTCGATTCTTTTTTAGAATATTAAATTGTTATATACTGTAATCTACATATGTTATTGAAAGAAGCACTCAAGTTAATCTTCAGAAAAAATGAGTACACTTTCTATGCAAAATAAGATTTTAATCAATATCTCACTTACTGCAAGAATAATTTCCAAAATTTTGGCAAGAATGAGTTTCATAGAATATTTTTTAACCCATAATATGAAAGTAAGGGTAATAATTAGGGATGATCTAATATCACAAATATTCGGCAATATTCGCCTTCACGAATATCTGACAAATAGTTTGCTGCTATGCGAATATTCGATGCACAATGTAAGTCTATGGAAAGCCCGAATAGTTGCTATTCGGCAACTATTTGGGTTTCCCATAGACTTAGATTGCGCATAGAATATTCGCAAATTGTCGATTAGTGGCGACCTATTCGACGAATATGGGCGTTGCCGAATATTTGCGGTATTCGATCATCCCTAGAAATAATCTAATTTTCAATACAAAATGTTGTTTTTCGAAAATTGGTTGATATGAAAATGAATGCACCCCACATCCAAAACAACTACATGTTTTTGCATGATCTTCATAATTTTTAAGGAGAACATCTAGACTTTATGGCATGGAGGGAACAAGTTGGCGACATATTGCAATATCTATTTTTTCCATTCTACAAGAATTATTATTATTATTTATTACTATAGCGCCATTTATTCCATGGTGCTTTACAAGTGAAAGAGGGTATACGTACAACAATCATTAACAGTACAAAATAGACTTGTATAGGAGGAGAGAGGACCCTGCCCACGAGGGCTCACAGTCTACAGGGGATGGGTGATGGTACAATAAGTGAGGACAGAGCTGGTTTCGCAGTGGTCTACTGGACTGAAGGCTATTGTAGGTTGTAGGCTTGCTGGAAGAGGTGGGTCTTGAGGTTTCTCTTGAAGCTTTCCACGGTAGGTGAGAGTCTGATGTGCTGAGGTAGAGCATTCCAGAGTATGGGGGATGCACAGGAGAAATCTTGTAAGAATAACCTCTTTTAGAGCCTAGATTCCTCATGGAGAGTAATACTCAGTTTGTCGCTTCAGAAACACCAATAGGTGTTCAATTAGATACAGCTAAGGGGTCTTACTTAGCCACTAATTTACTTTCACACTGTTTTTAAAAATACAACACATGTTTGTTTTGGATCATTGTTATGTCAGGAAAGAACACGTTTTCCAAGGCCATGGAGTGACAGTAAAATCTTCTCTTTCAACTCTTTCAATAAAAATCAGTACATCTGTGAATTCATAAAAATATCAATGAAATTTAGCTACCCAACATCAGTGGCACTTATGCAGCCCCACATATAAAAATTCCCACCTCTGTATTTCATTGTAGGTGCCTACCATTTTTATTAAATTAATTTTTCTAACTTCATGGTGCCTTTAGTGAAACATGGTGGTTGGAGTGTTGTTATGTGATGCTGCATGAGTACTGCTGGTGTCAAGGAACAATACATTTAATAGATGGTATCATGAAATTCCAGACATACTGCGCTATTTTAGAAGAGAAGGTGCTACCATGACTTCGTGCCCATGATAGATGTGCACATTTCCAATATGACACTGATGAAAACACACGTGTTTTGAATTTCTGAAGAACAGGTTGATAGTCATTAAGTGGTCAAGTATGTCTTCCAATTTGTGCCCAACTAAAGCACATATGTATATATATATATATATATATATATATATATATATATATACACAGTATATATGTAAATCACATGGACAGAGATGAACCAGCCAGAGATATTGGTTCCTCCAACTGTGTGGGATGTTAATCGCTTCAGATATTTCACAGTTAGACTGCATACATTCAGGTAACACAGGAACCTCATATATAAAGCAATAGCAAGGAAGGTTCCAGTCCTTCTTCTAAAGAGTAAATGAATTGTACTGTTGGAACTAGTGGAACAAATAAATAGCAGGTACAAAGCTTGGTTTTCAATATTTTCTGCTTTAAACAAAGACACAGGCATAATGGTCACAAGTGGTGGCACAGCAGTTGTTAGCAACACCATATAAGCCATACAGTATAGGAAACATGAATGTTCATTTCAACTTGCTGTCCTTTGCTGCCCACATCCAACTTCACTAGAATTACCAGGTGCAGTCTAAATGTAGTCCCACTTCACCTTGCTGTCTCGGACTTACCCACAACTAACAGCTATACCTCCATGGGCTCCCTGCCATTTACACTACAGCTTAGTTTTCCTTCCTTGTCTTTTCAACGTCACAGGATGCAGGATGTTCTGGACTTACTAAGATCCAGACTGCAACTTTATCCAGTTTAATTTCAGGGTTTGCCATCAAACAAGAGAATCTTTCATGATCACACACTCAGTATACATCCTAATCTGTCACATCACTTGTGACTGACTTAACTTTCTTCAATTTACAAAAAACTGTTCTCTAACCAGGAGGTATCTCTCTTCTTACTCCCCAAAACTTCTCATTGTTGCAGGGTTGGCTAACTGTTGTTGGCTACCCGTAACAAGTAAATAACAACACCATTATTTTTTTACTGAATACATTATTCGTAAATTATTAACTTCTGTTTTTTTGTGCTATACTTCAAATTACACGCTACCTAAATATTTAATGTGCACTTCAAGTCCACTGACTTCAAGTCTACACAAAAGGTGCTATAGGATAGGCTATATTTGCATAGCCCCAATATAAGTCACAATAAAACTAAAGGTTGGCATTTCATAAAAAATGAAGTAATAAAATGAATTACTCGTATATATATTACAATAAAAAAAATGATAAATATTAACAAGATATGAAAACATTACAGATATAAAATGTTTTCATATCCTGAAATATTTATGTGAACTAAATCTTAAAATTAGGGTTATGTGCACAATGAAGTCTTTTATCAAATGGCCTTTCCTTACTGGTAAATTTACATTCCAGGAATAATAATGACAGTTTTAAGAATCTGAGTTTACTTGGATTTTTATGTGTTGCATCAGCTTGAGTTCCAAATCTAATTTTTAACACATAATGTATGTTTGATATAATAACAGCAACAAAAAATAAAAACATCAAAGAATACCTTACCTTCTGTGAAGCATATCAGTAGCAGCATCATGATTAACACCTTCACCTCTTCAAGTAGGTCATGTTATCTAGTCAAGATATTTTAGACAAAGAAACATCTGCATCTTTTGCCAGAATGTTAAAGAGGATTTTCATCTTGCATAGTAATATAAAAACAAAGTTGATTCATTAAGAAATGTCCTGTTTACATTTTTTCTTTCAAATTATTGGTTCTTAACCATTGGTGCTGATGTTTGGATTTAGTTTAATAAGTTTGAAGACCAAAGTAAATATGAAACAAATCAATACGAATGTTTCTTTTTATTTCAGGTTTACTTTAGGTTCCAAATACCATATTCTAAAGAATATGCTATCCCCATACAGTACTCTAATGGACTCAATTAATGCTTACTTTTCTTGTTATGGTGTCAGTTAATTGATTTTAAAGTATTGTATGTGTGAGGGCTAAAATTGACTACAAGTGAAGGAATTAATGATTAAGATGTGGTATCCATCAAAACTAATGCAGGAAAAAGTGGTGGTACTGTCCACTGACAAAAATGAGATTCATTTATGGAAATGAAGAATTACATTTTTATCTCTTTTGCAAAACAAAATATCCTATCTGTATTTTATGGACATTACATCCACATTCTACTAGAACATATTTTGATATTTTATCTCCAAAACGTTCTTACATAATTGTAAGGGTATTTAATTATTAAAGAGATTTTAAGACTTTGTAATATAAATGGCCTCATGAGGCTCAATAAGATAACAAAGTCATGTGTTTGTGTCTTTGCTTACAAGGATATAGCACCAAAAATGCAGGTAAGGTTGCAAGCCTAAAGGCCCAGTCACACTAAACAACTTACCAGCGATCCCAACAATGATCCAACCTGATAGGGATCACTGGTAAGTTGCTAGGAGGTTGCTGGTGAGATGTCACACTGCGACGCTCCAGCGATCCCACCAGCAACCTGTCCTGGCAGGGATCGCTGGAGCGTCGCTACACGAGTTGCTGGTGAGCTCACCAGCAACCAGTGACCAGGACCCAGCCTGCAGCGCCGCGTGGAAGATGCTGCGCTTGGTAACTAAGGTAAATATCAGGTAACCAACCCGATATTTACCTAGTTTACCAGCGCACGCAGCTACACGTGCAGAGAGCAGGGAGCAGAGCACACCGCTTAGCGCTGGCTCCTTGCTCTCCTAGTTACAGCACACATCGGGTTAATTACCCTGTTACGGGGGGCTGTCTGATAATAACCGAAAGGAGTATCAGACAGTCAGGGTCCACCGTGCAAAGACTTTGCTGCAGACTATGGCAGAGTGCAATACCTCTGTTAACTCACAGAAGGATATAATAAGTAAGTAAAGCAATTCCTCCCTTACTTGGAGGGTGTGTGGAATGATCTCTGTTAACAATCACAGAGACAAAGGCAATGTGTGCGAAATGGCACCTACCTAGGTCCGCTCTTCTAGTGGTGCAAAAGAGACGAACAGCAGCGTAAGCCGCACAAAGCTCCTACCTGCGTTCGCTCCACTAGTGTGCGAGGACACGAACCACTAGATATGGCACCTGCCCAGGTCCGCTCTTCTAGTGGTGCAAAAGAGACGAACAGCAGCGTAAGCCGCACAAAGCTCCTACCTCTGTTCGCTCCCCTAGTGTGCGAGGATACGAACAACTGCCAGACGCAGTATAAGGAACGTTACCCTAGCGGCAACGTCCACCTACGAGTAGAATCACAAGGCCCAGCCAGACCATGTGCCTCAGGCACCTGCCTATGTCCGCTCCCCTAAGAGGTAAGGATACGGACAGCAGCCGAAGCTGTAAGGTATAAGAACGCTACCCTGCCGGTAGCGCTCACCTAGCATAGACAGAGGAATGCCTAGAGGAACGCGCACAGAGCGTCTACTCATATGCATGAACCAAGAGGACTGAGCACCATGCGGCGTGTGTCAGGGTCTTATATAGACTCTGTGCCTCATCCAAGATGGAGGACACCAGAGCCAATCCGCTGCCAGAACGACAGGAGTGACGTCATGCTGGCCTATCACCGAGCAAGACGTCACAAGCACATGACCAGCGACCAATCGGCATAGAAGGTGTCAGAGACATGTGACCTCGTGTCAGCGATGATGTCACCCACACATGTGCAATGGCTCCAAGATTGGACTTAGTCTCCGGCGCTCGCACATGTGCAGTAGCAAGAAATCTGGACTTAGTCTCCAGCGCTCGCACATGTGCAGTAGCACGAAATCTGGACTTAGTCTCCAGCGCTCGCACATGTGCAGTAGCACGAAATCTGGACTTAGTCTCCAGCGCTCGCACATGTGCAGTAGCAAGAAATCTGGACATAGTCTCCAGTGTTCGCAGCAACCGTAACAGTACCTCCCCCTCAAGGGCCCCCCTCCCGGCGACGCAGGTAATCGGCAACTAAGTCGGGAGCATGGACAGCCTCCTCAGGCTCCCAAGAGCGATGTTCCGGGCCATAGCCCTCCCAATCTATCAAGAAGAACCTGCGCCCTCTAACCATCTTAGAACCAACTATGGCTCGTACCTCATAGCTAGAGCGAGAGGAATCAGAGGCAGGAGAGTGCACTTCACGAGCGTGAGGTAAAATAGCCGGCTTTAGCAGTGAGACATGGAATTTGTCATGAATCCTAAGATGGACAGGTAACTTCAATTGATAGACTACAGGATTTACCTGTCGAAGA
Organism: Anomaloglossus baeobatrachus; assembly: GCF_048569485.1. Taxonomy (NCBI): domain Eukaryota; kingdom Metazoa; phylum Chordata; class Amphibia; order Anura; family Aromobatidae; genus Anomaloglossus; species Anomaloglossus baeobatrachus. The sequence continues at coordinate 396,783,255 of NC_134355.1, forward strand.
ACCTCATAAGGACCCAGGAAGCGAGGAGCAAATTTGACAGAGCTCACTCTAAGTCTCACGTGTTTTGCAGAGAGCCACACAAAGTCCCCTGGAGAAAAGACAGGAGCCGGGCGACGAAACCTATCGGACACCGTCTTCATACGGTCCTTAGCTGCTTGGATCGACTCTTGAGTCCGATCCCAAACCTCTCTGGCATTAGTTGCCCAGTCGGCCACAAGAGGAGGAGGTGCAGCAGCGGGAAACGGTACCGGTACCCTAGGGTGTTGCCCATTATTGAGTACGAACGGTGTCTGCCCAGTGGCCTCAGCCAGCGAATTGTTAAGGGCAAATTCTGCCCAGGGTAGGAGGGAGGACCAGTTATCGTGGTTCTCAGCAACAAAGTGTCGAAGGTATATAATCATAGATTGATTGGTACGTTCAACCAAACCATTAGTCTCCGGATGGTATGCCGAAGAGAGATTCAACTCAATTTGCAGAAGGCTACAAAGATCTCGCCAGAAACGGGAAGTAAATTGCGGGCCTCTATCACAAATGATACGATCTGGCATCCCGTGAAGCCTAAAGACATGCTTGAGGAATAGTTTGGCTAGTACCCTGGAAGATGGGATTCTCGATAACGGTACGAGATGAACCATCCGGGAGAAATGGTCCGTAATGACCCACACAAATCTATGTCCCTGTGAACATGGAAGATCACCCACAAAGTCCATGCCTACCACCTCCCATGGTCTATCTGGCACTGGTAAAGGATGCAAGAGCCCAGCCGGTCTCTGCCGTAATGGACGGTTGCGAGCACACGAGTAGCAGGAACCGACATATCTCTTGACGTGGCTGGCTAAGTGTGGCCACCAATACCACCTCTCCAGTAACTCTCGTGTCCTCCTAATACCAAAATGCCCACCCATCTTTGAGGTGTGGGCCCATGACAGTATATCATTCTGTCGATCAGGCGGAACAAAGGTCTTGCCCGGTGGGATTTGGTCTAACGTCACAGGGGAGAGCGTATGAAAAACCCTGGAGGGAAGGATAAGACGAGGTTCGTCAATCTCTTCCTGGGTAGAAAGCATAGAGCGAGACAGGGCGTCTGCCTTGTTATTCTTACTCCCAGACAGATAGTTGATGGAGAAGTGAAAGCGGGAGAAAAACAAGGACCAGCGGGCTTGGCGAGGATTCAGACGCTGAGCGGTTTGTAAGTACGTCAGATTCTTATGGTCTGTATAGACCTGGAAAGGATGTTTCGCTCCTTCCAGCAAGTGACGCCACTCCTCCAAGGCTAATCTCAAGGCGAGCAGTTCCCTATCCCCAATGGTATAGTTTCTCTCTGCCGGTGAAAAGGTTTTAGCAAAGAAGAAACACGGCCTTTTTCTACCTGCACCGTTCTTTTGATACAAGACCGCACCAGCACCCACTGAAGAGGCATCAACCTCTAAGAGGAAGGGCTTATTCTCATCGGGTCTTTGAAGAACGGGAGCAGTTGAAAAGTGTCTTTTTACTGCCTCAAAAGCCTGAGATGTCTCAGTAGACCAGGCTTTGGGATTAGCACCTTTCTTAGTCAAGGCCACCAAAGGGGCCACCAAAGTAGAAAAATGGGGTATGAACTGCCTGTAATAATTTATGAATCCTAAGAAGCGTTGCACCGCCTTCAAGGAATGAGGTTCGGACCATTGCAGGACAGCAGAGAGCTTCGCAGGATCCATAGCCAGACCCTCTTGTGAGATAATGTAACCCAAAAAAGGCAATGAGGACTGCTCGAATACACATTTCTCGAGTTTAGCAAACAATGAGTGCTCCCTTAAACGGGAAAGGACACGAACGACATCCTGACGATGAGTCTCCAGATCAGGAGAAAAAATCAGGATGTCGTCCAGATACACCACTACTGAGGATAACAGTAAATCCCTGAACACATCGTTTACGAAGTCCTGAAATACTGCGGGTGCATTACATAAACCAAAAGGCATGACGAGGTATTCATAGTGACCGTCTCGGGTGTTAAAAGCGGTCTTCCATTCGTCACCCTTTCGAATTCGTACCAAGTTATACGCACCCCGCAGATCCAACTTCGTAAAAACTTGAGCTCCTCTCAGTCTGTCAAAGAGCTCCGAAATTAAAGGTAATGGGTATTTGTTCTTTATTGTGATTGCGTTGAGACCCCTGTAATCTATGCAGGGACGCAAATCACCCTCTTTCTTCCGAACAAAGAAAAACCCAGCTCCCGCGGGAGAGACAGACTTACGAATGAACCCCTTCTCTAAACTCTCTCTTATATAGGTCGACATGGCCTCCGACTCAGGTATCGACAGGGGGTAAACCCTGCCTTTAGGTGGAACCGAACCTGGGATAAGGTCTATGGCACAGTCATACGGCCTATGGGGTGGAAGAACCTCAGCACCCTGTTTGGAGAACACGTCAGCGAAATCCAAATAGGGTGTAGGTATGGGAGAGAGATCAGTTGATGCAACCGCAACGACCTTAGGTGGTAAGGGAAGACATCGGGACTGACATTTCAAACCCCAACTAATAATGCTGTCAGACTCCCAGTCAATGTGAGGAGCATGAGTCCGAAGCCATGGAAGACCCAGAAGGACGTCGTCTATACCCTCAGGCAAAACAAGAAAAGAAATCTCCTCTATGTGACCCTGAGACAGGGAAAGGCGCAAGGGAACTGTCCTCAATGTAATGGAGTCAGACAACATAGTTCCATTAACAACACGGACAGGAATAGGCGCCTCTAACATGATAGAGGGAATATTGTGTCCCTTTACAAATCCTGAGGACACAAAAATCCCGTCAGCTCCGGAATCCACAAAAGCCATAATAGGCCATGTATTCTCAGATAACGAGAGCTGACCTGGGATACAACACTTAGAGGGTGCAGAAGACGTCTCTAGTAACCCCCCTCTAATGGTTACTAGGCCAGGGAGTTTCCCTGACGACTAGGACACTTGTTGGCATAGTGCCCAGCCTGACGACATACGTAACATATAGGAGGACCAGACTTGCGTAGTCTGGAGAACGTATGACCTAACTCCATAGGAGTGGGAGATGTTTCAGATGCTGAGGAAGATGGTAGTGGACCCTCAACAACTGGAATAGCCCGATGCTTAGGGCGTGAGGAAGGGACCTCGAGTCTACGTTCCTTATGGCGTACATCGATCCTCGTTGCAACTGTGATCAAGTCCTCCAGAGAAGCAGGGACCTCACGAGTAGCAAGGGCATCCTTGACATAGCCTGCCAACCCTCTCCAGAAGATAGGAATCAACACCTTCTCTGGCCAATCTAGTTCTGCCACCAGAGTTCTAAAAGCAATGGCATAAGAACTAGTGGATAACGAACCCTGAGATAGATCTAACAGTCTCAGGGCCGCATCATGGGTAACCTGCGGACCCATGAATACCGCCTTAAGAGCATCAAGAAAGTCTTGATGTCTCAGAGTAACCACATCAGAGCGCTCCCATAGGGGAGTCGCCCATTCTAAGGCTTTGTCCTGAAGTAATGAGATGATAAAGCCTACTCTGGACCTCTCCGTAGAGAAGCGAGAAGAGTTGACCTCTAGGTGTATCTGACACTGACTAATGAAACCACGACATGATCTGGCATCGCCAGAATATCTGTTTGGCAGAGCAAGTCGAGGATCATGTGCAGATGTCACCATGGTCTGAGGTTTATCCTCTATACTCTTGAGCCGTGACTCAAGTACTTGTATGTAACGGTGTAACTGCTGATATTCTGCCATAACTGCCAGACCCTTGGCTCAGTCCTAATGTTACGGGGGGCTGTCTGATAATAACCGAAAGGAGTATCAGACAGTCAGGGTCCACCGTGCAAAGACTTTGCTGCAGACTATGGCAGAGTGCAATACCTCTGTTAACTCACAGAAGGATATAATAAGTAAGTAAAGCAATTCCTCCCTTACTTGGAGGGTGTGTGGAATGATCTCTGTTAACAATCACAGAGACAAAGGCAATGTGTGCGAAATGGCACCTACCTAGGTCCGCTCTTCTAGTGGTGCAAAAGAGACGAACAGCAGCGTAAGCCGCACAAAGCTCCTACCTGCGTTCGCTCCACTAGTGTGCGAGGACACGAACCACTAGATATGGCACCTGCCTAGGTCCGCTCTTCTAGTGGTGCAAAAGAGACGAACAGCAGCGTAAGCCGCACAAAGCTCCTACCTCTGTTCGCTCCCCTAGTGTGCGAGGATACGAACAACTGCCAGACGCAGTATAAGGAACGTTACCCTAGCGGCAACGTCCACCTACGAGTAGAATCACAAGGCCCAGCCAGACCATGTGCCTCAGGCACCTGCCTATGTCCGCTCCCCTAAGAGGTAAGGATACGGACAGCAGCCGAAGCTGTAAGGTATAAGAACGCTACCCTGCCGGTAGCGCTCACCTAGCATAGACAGAGGAATGCCTAGAGGAACGTGCACAGAGCGTCTACTCATATGCATGAACCAAGAGGACTGAGCACCATGCGACGTGTGTCAGGGTCTTATATAGACTCTGTGCCTCATCCAAGATGGAGGACACCAGAGCCAATCCGCTGCCAGAACGACAGGAGTGACGTCATGCTGGCCTATCACCGAGCAAGACGTCACAAGCACATGACCAGCGACCAATCGGCATAGAAGGTGTCAGAGACATGTGACCTCGTGTCAGCGATGATGTCACCCACACATGTGCAATGGCTCCAAGATTGGACTTAGTCTCCGGCGCTCGCACATGTGCAGTAGCAAGAAATCTGGACTTAGTCTCCAGCGCTCGCACATGTGCAGTAGCACGAAATCTGGACTTAGTCTCCAGCGCTCGCACATGTGCAGTAGCACGAAATCTGGACTTAGTCTCCAGCGCTCGCACATGTGCAGTAGCAAGAAATCTGGACATAGTCTCCAGTGCTCGCAGCAACCGTAACATACCCGATGTGTGCTGCAGCTACATGTGCACAGAGCAGGGAGCAGCGCACACCGCTTAGCGCTTGCTCCCTGCTCTCCTAGTTACAGCACACATCGGGTTAATTACCCGATGTGTGCTGCAGCTACATGTGCACAGAGCAGGGAGCAGCGCACACCGCTTAGCGCTGGCTCCCTGCTCTCCTAGTTACAGCACACATGGGGTTAATTACCCGATGTGTACTGCAGCTAAATGTGCACAGAGCAGGGAGCCACGCACACTGCTTAGTGCTGGCTCCTTGCTCTCCTAGTTACAGCACACATGGGGTTAATTACCCGATGTGTGCTGCAGCTAAATGTGCACAGAGCAGGGAGCCGCGCACACTGCTTAGTGCTGGCTCCTTGCTCTCCTAGTTACAGCACACATGGGGTTAATTACCCGATGTGTGCTGCAGCTACATGTGCAAGGAGCAGGAGCCGGCACTGACAGTGAGAGCGGCGGAGGCTGGTAACAAAGGTAAATATCGGGTAACCAAGGACAGGGCTTCTTGGTTACCCGATGTTTACCGTGGTTGCCAGTGTCCGCAGAAGCCGGCTCCTGCTGCCTGCACATTTAGTTGTTGCTGTCTCGCTGTCACACACAGCGATCTGTGCTTCACAGCGGGACAGCAACAACTAAAAAATGGCCCAGGACATTCAGCAACAACCAACGACCTCACAGCAGGGGCCAGGTTGTTGCTGGATGTCACACTAAGCAACATCACTAGCAACATTGCTGCTACGTCACAAAAGTTGTTCGTTAGCAGCGATGTTGCTAGCGATGTTGCTTAGTGTGACGGGGCCTTAAGGATAATCCCTGAATATTTTAATCCTGGAAACAAAGAATGTGATAAAATGGGGGGTCAGTTAAGTTATTCTAACTGCAGCCTATCCTAGTCACATGTCAGTAGGGATTGGAGACAATAGACGAACTGCTCCCAAGACCTATGTCTAAACTCACAGAAGAACCAGAACACACATACGTTAGTCAACTGGGAGCAGGGTTGGGTATGTGAACAAATTTATCTTGTCTTCGATAAGCACAACACAATTTATCTTCTTCTTCAACCTCCTCAATTATTATTTGTAGTCCCTTTTTATGCAGTCAGTCTCTGTGCACTTCTATAAAAGTATCAGACTGATAGAATTGGAGGAAAGATAAAGCTAGAAAAAACACCCATTGTGCTCAGCGAGAGGAGAATATATATTTCTTCACATATCCCAGCCCTGTTCCTTGCCTACTGAAGCATGTGTCATGGGAGTTTTATGTGAATTGAGACACAAGTTTTGGGAACTGTATGTCTCAAGTCTGCAGCCCATCATGAAACGTGACTAGAATGGGCTGTAGTTTTAATTATAAGTGCCATTTTCTCAAATGCTCTGGGAACCCATTTAAGAATGCAAAGGTCCCTTTTGTTAAAGTATAGTTTATTTTTTGAAAACTAGTAATCTTAATTCAGTATTGTTTTATCATTGAATCAATTTGAAATATTGTTTTAGTTACAATTAATTAACTTTGGTTTACTGTATGCATAAATGCACAATTTTTGCATGGTGTGTTGAGAATGTGATAAAACGATTTATCCTTTGATGCAATTTTTATATTTTGACTATGTTAATTTTCAGATTGAAATCTCTGCACAACCTCCTCACTAGACCAATTTCCTTATATATCTGATTACATGGCATTTATTCTGTATTGCTTACAGCATTGATCATCAACAATTGTAATCTGTAATTTTAGCCATATGATTGCTGGTATTGAAAAAAAAAATCACATTAGATATAGTAAGAAACATGAACCATTACAAAGTGAAATGTAAAATGGAAATCCATATATTATGATATTATGTCATCTGTTTACTTGACTGCCTCATAATATGGGCTTGACTTCATTCCTATAGTACAATTACGTGTAAATTGTATTTATTTTCACTTCAAGCAATACTGATCTGATAAAGGAGTCTCCTTTAAGAGCGCATATGGACTTTACAGTAGGGGGTTAGTTTTAATAATGAATATCTGCAGTTATAAACCCAATAAATAATCATTTAAAAACACCATGCAGAAATTCTCAGCTTCAGCGTGACCCACACGCACAGCTGAGTATGTGCTACATAGAAAGTTTAAAGATTTTGTACTAAACTGTGCGCATGGCTCATGCAGAAGCTAAGCAATTATGCATGGTGTTTTGAGTATCTTGTAGGGATCTCAGAATCTGGACCCCCACTGATCTAAAGCACTTCTGAAGGAGTGCCGTAACTTCAAACAAAAAAAAACAGTTTTAAAAATATACATAATCTAAATGATCAATTAGAATAGTAGTAAGTTTATTGGAGATTTTCTTTGAGTTAGAAAAAGATATATCAAAAAGTTACATGAATGTATATTTGCTTGTAACTGCTATGTATTGAAATAGTGTTTGACAATATTCAGTCTTCCCCATTGACCTTTGTTTTCATACTCACATAAACGTTTTCCCCTATAGATTTCATGAGTAATTTATGAACTAACTACTTAATTGAAGTATTTGGGAGTTTATCTGAAAATGTTTTTACCACTATGAATAGAGAGGCTGACACACATGAACTTTCAATTCCATACTATGTAATATCCAAATACAGATGAACATATACACTCAGCAGTGCTTGAATTTCTCATAGCAGTGGATAGAGATGTCCATATGCATCACCTATCTATAATACTGACCATGGCACTGGTTTGACCTTTATGACATTTATGAGCTACTACCTGTAGTACCCGGCGTTGCCCGGAATAGTAACTATCTCTCTCAATCTCTCTCAGTCTCTGTCTGTCTGTCTCTGATGTCTGTCTCTCTGTCTCTGTCTGTCTGTATCAGTCTCTCTTTCTGTCTTTATATCAGTCTCTCTGTCTGTCTCTGTATCAGTCTCTCTGTTTGTGTCTGTATCAGTCTCTCTGTCTGTCTCTGTATCAGTCTCTCTATCTGTCTCTAGCTCTCTGTCTGTCTCTCTCTATTTCTGTGTCTGTCTATCTCTATCTCTGTGTCTGTCTGTCTCTCTCTATCTGTCTGTCAGTCTCTTTCCCCATGTGTCTCATTCCAGGTCTGTCTCAATCCAGGTCTGTCTCATTCCAGGTCTGTCTCGTTCCAGGTTTGTCTCATTCCAGGTTTATCTCGTTTCAGGTCTGTCTCTTTCGCCGTCTGACTCTTTCCCCATCTGTCTCTTTCCCTATATGTCTTGTTCCAGGTATGTCTCATTCCAGGTTTGTCTCACTCCAGGTCTGTCTCTTTCCAGATCTGTCTCCGTTCCCAGTCTGTCTTGTTCCCCGTCTGACTCTTTCCCCATCTGTCTCTTTCCTTGTCTGTCTCTTTCCCATCTGTCTCTATCCCCGTCTATCTCATTTCAGGTCTGTTTCTTTCCCCGTCTGTCTCTTTCCCCGTCTGTCTCTTTCCCCATCTGTCTCTTTCCCTGTCTGTCTCGTTTGAGGTCTGTCTCATTCCACGTCTGTCGCTTTCCCCGTCTGTCTCTTTCTCCATCTCTTTACTTGTCTCTGTCTCTTTCCCTGTATCTTTACATGTCTCTGTCTCTTTCCCTGTCTCTTTCCTTGTCTCTGTCTCTTTCCCTGTCTCTTTCCTTGTCTGTCTGTCTCTTTCCCTGGCTGTCTCTGTCTGTCTCTTTCCCTGTCGGCCTGTCTCATTCCGTTTGTCTCTGTCTGTCTCTCTGTTTGTCTCTTTGACTGTCTGTCTCTCACTCTGTCTCTTTTCCTGTCTGTCTGTCTCTTTCTGTCTCTATCTGTCTCCCCACCGACATCTTATTACCTCACACATAAGCTTCTTATACTAACAATTTATGTTGTTCCTATAGTAACCAATTACAGCTCCTATTAATAACCTGGTAGCTCGCAGCTCCATTGACTTTAATGGATGCTGGAATTTTGGAGAGTAACTGTAAAGCGTGGGGTTAAATTTTCCTGTAAAAACATAGTCTATGATGTTCCCTGAGTCACATGGGGTGTCTGTGCAAAATGTTAGTGATTGTAAATGCGACGGTGCAGATTCTTTTAGCAAACATACACACATACATACATATATACACACACACATACATACACTCAGCTTTATATGTTAAATTGTGTGACATTAATATTCTCCTTTTATCCTTAGAAAGAAAAACAGAAGATTTAAATCCAGGTCACCATGTTCCAAGTCCATATAATCGGATAGTGCAGGAACATATAGTAAAGACCACGACACAAGGAGAGCAGGAGAAAGGTCCAGCAATGACAACCAGAATCCGTAAAAAATAAATTTTATTCAATCTATTAAAAGCCATATAAAAAAATGACAGACAGGGAAGCGTTTTGGACTATGTCTGTTACGGGGGGCTGTCTGATAATAACCTAAAGGAGTATCAGACAGTCAGGGTCCACCGTGCAAAGACTCTGCTGCAGACTATGGCAGAGTGCAATACCTCTGTTAACTCACAGAAGGATATAATAAGTAAGTAAAGCAATTCCTCCCTTACTTGGAGGGTGTGTGGAATGATCTCTGTTAATAACCACAGAGAGAAAGGCAATGTGTGCGAAATGGCACCTACCTAGGTCCGCTCTTCTAGTGGTGCAAAAGAGACGAACAGCAGCGTAAGCCGCACAAAGCTCCTACCTGCGTTCGCTCCACTAGTGTGCGAGGACACGAACCACTAGATATGGCACCTGCCTAGGTCCGCTCTTCTAGTGGTGCAAAAGAGACGAACAGCAGCGTAAGCCGCACAAAGCTCCTACCTCTGTTCGCTCCCCTAGTGTGCGAGGATACGAACAACTGCCAGACGCAGTATAAGGAACGTTACCCTAGCGGCAACGTCCACCTACGAGTCGAACCACAAGGCCCAGCCAGACCATGTGCCTCAGGCACCTGCCTATGTCCGCTCCCCTAAGAGGTAAGGATACGGACAGCAGCCGAAGCTGTAAGGTATAAGAACGCTACCCTGCCGGTAGCGCTCACCTAGCATAGACAGAGGAATGCCTAGAGGAACGCGCACAGAGCGTCTACTCTTATGCATGAACCAAGAGGACTGAGCGCCATGCGGCATGTGTCAGGGTCTTATATAGACTCTGTGCCTCATCCAAGATGGAGGACACCAGAGCCAATCCGCTGCCAGAACGACAAGAGTGACGTCATGCTGGCCTATCACCGAGCAAGGCATCACAAGCACATGACCAGCGACCAATCAGCATAGAAGGTGTCAGAGGCATGTGACCTCGTGTCAGCGATGATGTCACCCGCACATGTGCAATGGCTCCAATATAGGACTTAGTCTCCGGCGCTCGCACATGTGCAGTAGCAAGAAATCTGGACTTAGTCTCCAGCGCTCGCACATGTGCAGTAGCAAGAAATCTGGACTTAAGGCCCCGTCACACACAGAGATAAATCTTTGGCAGATCTGTGGTTGCAGTGAAATCATCGACATATTGTTCCATTTGTACACAGCCACAAACCTGGCACTGATTGTCCACAATTTCACTGCAACCACAGATCTGCCGCAGATTTATCTCTGTGTGTGACAGGGCCTTTAGTCTCCAGCGCTCGCACATGTGCAGTAGCAAGAAATCTGGACATAGTCTCCAGTGCTCGCAGCAACCGTAACAATGTCCTTATTCATGACTCTGAGTAAGGACATAGCTCTGAAATGTGTCCCTGTCTGTCACTTTTCTATATGGTTTTTAATGGATTGAATACATTTTTTTTTTACGGATTCTGGATGTTGTTGTTGGACCTTTCTCCTACCCTCCTTTTATCCATGTCTGTCTTAAATTACTGTGGTTACCTTCCATAACAAAGAGTCCTGGATGTAAATAGCCATGTATTGTAAAATACCAGAAAACCATGTCCCCCTCACTGACAACTTCCTCTAATGCAGAGAGGCTGTCAGTCAGCACAGAGGGTGCAGTTACAGCAGCTGCTTTCCATACACAGAGCGGTGACTGAACCTTCGCTGGCGCCGCCCCCATGACTGGTAGTTCAGTTTAATGTGCAGGCGCCGGGCAGGTTCAGAATCCTATTACCTACAAGTTAACACTATATCTGCAGGTTCATAGGATTTTTCCACTGAATAGGTTCCCTTTAACGGAGATTAAAATATATAGGTTAAAATTAATTTAACCCATAATACACTGTAAATTGTTATTTTTGCACCGTATTTAACTTTCCTATTGTACAGTATTTTCCTTTTACTTAAAAAAAGCCTAATATAATAACATTCATTCAAATGGGAAATATTGGTTACGGTGAATTTCCAGTATTTATTTTTTATTATAAATCATTGAACATCAGTTGTAGAAAGTGATGAATCTTATATTGTTTCCCTTTACAAATAACAAAGAGCATCTCTTTCAAGTAACAATCAAAACATTTTTTTTGTTCCAACATCAAAGGAAAGGACAAAGAATACTGATATCACGAGCAACAGAGCATCGATTAAAAATTGTACAAGTGCCGCAGTAAGTACTATTACATTACAATTATTTTAAAAGGTTCCATTAAAAGGTAACATAGCAAAGGGAGATGTGGCAGAAAAGCAATGAAATCCCAGATAAACAAGCTACAACCAATCAATAGTACATTATATTTCTGTCTTACAAAATTTACCGGGAACACTTGATTATGTATGAAAATTGTGATGATAAAATTCTGCTCACTTTTCTGAAAGTGTGCTACTATCCAAATAGTCCTGTCCAATTTTAGAAATATTTATATGAAGATTATATGACTAAAAGATATTTCTTAGCTTCATATAGACCTGGTTTTCACATACTTGGATATATTTTAATTTATATAACAAATGTCAACCAGAAACATGTTTGCAAACACAACTTAAGGCTTATATTATAAAATGGTACACTTAAAAGCTTCAAGGAATTGCCTGGCCTTCTGAAAAAAGTCTGCAGCTACTTTATGTGACTGCAGCCTATTTAAGTCTTACAACAACCAGTGTACATACTGTGAGAATTCACCGCTATTGTTGATGAGAGTGGATGGTCACTTGACTGCACGTATGTGGCTGTGGTATGTGTGCATACTTTCAGTCATATTTCTGACTAGACATCCCTGGCTCCTTTTAATACAAGTGAATTGAGAGAAGCTGAGCATGTCTAGTAGGCTTGTGACCACTTTGAGGCAGTGGCTTTTTTAGAGCCAGTCTAGTGAGGCACTGACCCAGGTTCTTGTTCACACCACAGTCTTTATTCACATGTCAAAGTGTTACAGAAATGTACACACGGATGCAGCCGGTTCACATAACATGCAGTCCAAAATAAAATGTCCAGATAATTCAGTGCTGGCTGTGTTCACTCCATACAGCCAGCTCACACAGCCCATGCTGCTCCAACAGTGTGGATCCCAAACTGAGGAGCACCCTGCTGTGCTCTGCAGGATTATATGTATTCCTCGGACAGGGGCTTATTGCAAATCCTGGACTGGGGAGAGAATTCCGTCCCACTACTAAACCTCCAGAACTCTCCAAAAATAAAAGCCCCAACAGGCTTATTTAAACAAAATACTTGGTCAAAAATCTTGACCAAGTCCATGGTCTTTTATTTTGTGTTGCACTCACAGCGGTGACTGTGATTACAACACACTACACACTCCAGTCGGTCTCACAGGGTCTCCAAGCACATTCTGGGGGAAATATAGTGACCTTTATATACAGTGCCTACAAGTAGTATTCAACCCCCTGCAGATTTAGCAGGTTTGATAAGATGTAAATAAGTTAGAGCCTGCAAACTTCAAACAAGAGCAGGATTTATTAACAGATGCATAAATCTTACAAACCAACAAGTTATGTTGCTCAGTTAAATTTTAATAAATTTTCAACATAAAAGTGTGGGTCAACTATTATTCAACCCCTAGGTTTAATATTTTGTGGAATATCCCTTGTTTGCAATTACAGCTAATAATCGTCTTTTATAAGACCTGATCAGGCCGGCACAAGTCTCTGGAGTTATCTTGGCCCACTCCTCCATGCAGATCTTCTCCAAGTTATCTAGGTTCTTTGGGTGTCTCATGTGGACTTTAATCTTGAGCTCCTTCCACAAGTTTTCAATTGGGTTAAGGTCAGAAGACTGACTAGGCCACTGCAACACCTTGAGTTTTTTCCCTCTTGAACCAGGCCTTGGTTTTCTTGGCTGTGTGCTTTGGGTCGTTGTCTTGTTGGAAGATGAAATGATGACCCATCTTAAGATCCTTGATGGAGGAGCGGAGGTTCTTGGCCAAAATCTCCAGGTAGGCCGTGCTATCCATCTTCCCATGGATGTGGACCAGATGGCCAGGCCCCTTGGCTGAGAAACAGCCCCACAGCATGATGCTGCCACCACCATGCTTGACTGTGGGGATGATATTCTTGGGGTCGTATGCAGTGCCATCCAGTCTCCAAACGTCACGTGTGTGGTTGGCACCAAAGATCTCGATCTTGGTCTCATCAGACCAGAGAACCTTGAACCAGTCTGTCTCAGAGTCCTCCAAGTGATCATGAGCAAACTGTAGACGAGCCTTGACATGACGCTTTGAAAGTAAAGGTACCTTACGGGCTCGTCTGGAACGGAGACCATTGCGGTGGAGTACGTTACTTATGGTATTGACTGAAACCAATGTCCCCACTGCCATGAGATCTTCCCAGAGCTCCTTCCTTGTTGTCCTTGGGTTAGCCTTGACTCTTCGGACAAGCCTGGCCTCGGCACGGGTGGAAACTTTCAAAGGGTGTCCAGGCCGTGGAAGGCTAACAGTAGTTCTATAAGCCTTCCACTTCTGGATGATGCTCCCAACAGTGGAGACAGGTAGGCCCAACTCCTTGGAAAGGGTTTTGTACCCCTTGCCAGCCTTGTGACCCTCCATAATCTTGTCTCTGATGGCCTTGGAATGCTCCTTTGTCTTTCACATGTTGACCAAGTATGAGTGCTGTTCACAAGTTTGGGGAGGGTCTTAATTAGTCAGAAAAGGCTGGAAAAAGAGATAATTAATCCAAACATGTGAAGCTCATTGTTCTTTTTGCCTGAAATACTTCTTAATACTTTAGGGGAACCAAACAGAATTCTTGTGGTTTGAGGGGTTGAATAATAAATGACCCTCTGAATAAACTTTTCACAATTTAAAAAAAAAAAATAAAAAAAGAAATAACATTCTTTTTTGCTGCAGTGCATTTCACACTTCCAGGCTGATCTACAGTCCAAGTGTCACAATGCCAAGTTAATTCCGAATGTGTAAACCTGCTAAATCTGCAGGGGGTTGAATACTACTTGTAGGCACTGTATGACACCAGTCACTGCCTCACACCACATGTATATAAATTACATGACCTCTTTCTCCCTCTGGCAATACTGGTGAATCCTGACCAGCACACACTGTAAGGATTCAGAAGTATGCAGTCACATAGAGTGACTGCAGACTTTTATTAGAAGACAGAACAACCCCTTTTCCGGTTGAATTTGTCTATAGCGGGCTTTACACACTGCAATCTCGCTAGCGAGATCGCAAGCGATCGTACCCGCCCCTGTCGGTTCTGCAACACGGGCAAATCGCTGCTCGTCGCGCACAACCTCGCTTACCCCGTCACACAGACTTACCTGTCCTGCGACGTCACTCTGGCCAGCGAACCGCCTCCTTTCTAAGGGGGCGGGTCGTGCGGCGTCACAGCGATGTCACATGGCAGGCGGCCAATAGAAGCGGAGGGGTGGAGATGAGCGGGACATAAACATCCTGCCCACCTTCTTCCTTCCACATTGGCGGTAGAGGCAGTTAAGGAGATGTGCTTCGCTCCTGTGGTATCACACATAGTGATGTGTGGTGCCGCAAGAACGCCGAACAACATCACTAACATGCAGAGAACGATTTTTTGTTTCTGGACGACTTCTCCGCGGCAAACGATTTTGGCCGCTTTTGCGATCGTTTAAGATCGCTCGAACGTGTCAAACACTGCGATATCGTTAATGACGATGTGCATCACTAAAGACGTGACCCCGACGATAATTCATTAACGATATCGCAGCGTGTAAAGCCTGCTTATCTCAATGTTTCTTATAAACAGCAGGAACAAAGGTCTTCAACTACATTTAACTTTAATCAAATATTACTCAGTAAATAAATGTAATATAACTTGGCTGCATTCATAATCCTTTGTGAGAATTCATTAATAATTATAAGCAATTATTTAGAATTTATCACAATCTAAAGGAATTCATTGAATTATACTATTAATAAACTTTTAAGCATAAGAAGTTCTATTGGCGCCAATAGCTTCAATACCAGCGATCATTTTAGAAACCCTACATTAATAATAAAAAGTGAACAATAATTTATTAATCTTGAAAGCAAAGATCATTTTTCTCTAAGACAGTTACCCACATGTATTTTCCTTAAAGGGATTTCCAAGAATTAATATTGATATCCTATTTTTAGAATGTGTGTCTGATCCTACATAGTACCACATTAATTGCACATTGATTACTAGCTCTTAGGATTGGCCATCATTAATTTCTAAAACAAGAAGAATACCTACAAACATAAATAACATGAACAGCCACATGAGTTTTGAATTACACTGGCTGGATTTTACTAAGGGTCGCAATTGAATCATCGTTATTTTCAGAATACAGTAATACATTTCATTCACATTAATGGGGATATATTAGTAGGATCAACCCTCTTAAGCCATCTATATGGGCATTTAAGAGTTGAATAAAACAATACCTTGATATCTGCAATCCAACGATTTAATCTGCATTTTTCATCTACAGACAAAGATCTCCCTGAGAATCTACCCCCAGAGCTTACTTTAAATGAAAGGGCCATTATCAGGGAAATGTGTGATGCCCCAAGATCTTACCAGCTCATTTGCATATAAGAAAAATTTGGATTTCTCTGGAATAAGACATCGGATCACAGATAACAAATAACAAGGTATCATGTTTTTCAATATTTTTCAATTTTTTATGACCTATATGCCCAAATAGACAGTTTATGGGGGTTGATCCAACTGACAGACCCCCTTTAAAGATTTAAATTGTTACCTTCTTAGGGATGGAGCTATTATACAGTTTATACTGCGAAACACTTGAATAAGATTCAGCCAAATTGTCATTCAATGATTTTCTTTAGCATTTTAAGAAATAAGTAACATACAAGGTAGGATGAAAAAAATTGCTCACGAAAAAAGGAAAGACTGTCACACACCTGCACAAGAAAAATGCCCATGTGGAATATTGCCTACATGGAAAAATGCCCACACTTAGCAGAGTTGGGCAACATATTTGCGACTTTTGGCATTTTCACACCACTTTGTTCAGGTCTACCAAAATGGGTGAAGCTGGAGAAAAGCCAGGGAGGGGTTGGCTGATATATTTTCTATTCCAGAAATGCTTTACCAGTGTTTGACTGAAGTAGTATTTCTGACACAGTGCATGGAGGCTTACAACAGTTTACTTGAGGTGCCAAATTCATTACGGGTCATGTGTCAAGATTAGAAGGGTGGAAGGCAAGATCGCAATTTGCCAGTCTTCATGAATCAGCCCCTTTGTATTATCTGATAATAAAGCGGCCAGATCCTACACTCAGAGATATGCAAAATTATGGTTCAGTGAGCTTATAGCAAAAGATTTACACCAAACACAGTTGTCTGTGCCCATACTTAAGTGCAAGGATATTTTATCCATGTCACTCATATGGACAGCATTGCAGTGCAAACCTATCTGACATTACTGTGGGACTCTATCTAGAATTGGGGTGTGGCACTGTGGTAATATATATGTACTGTGCGAGGGATCTTATTCAGAAATATAATGGAGCACTGATTTACCCCATGTAAAGCTTAACTTTACTGTTCTTCTGGATTTTGTAAAACATTATTGATTGCACGACAAAAAGAAGACAACTAGAATATATCATCTAATAATGTAGCTTACATAGAGATAATAA
Source organism: Anomaloglossus baeobatrachus (assembly GCF_048569485.1). Taxonomy (NCBI): domain Eukaryota; kingdom Metazoa; phylum Chordata; class Amphibia; order Anura; family Aromobatidae; genus Anomaloglossus; species Anomaloglossus baeobatrachus. The sequence continues at coordinate 396,800,123 of NC_134355.1, forward strand.
TACAATACTAGTCATAGTGCCAATTCAACTTCCACTTGCAGAGCCCTTAGCCTTCCATGAGCAGACAGCAGAAAGGCAGAGAGGACTTTATCGAATTGGTTTTTGTCTGTTCATATGGGGAGAAGGTCTTTACAGCTCATTATCTGCAAAGATTTACTGTGCTTATTACACAAATCTCTGTGTTATTCTGCACGTTGGACACCAATATCTACAGGTCCATTTACATGGACCAACCAGTGGCACTAAATGACCACCAATCTGTAAATATTTTCTTATCATTATAAATAATGCACATTGAATATCTTGGATAGATTACTCAGTGCACATGGGTTGCCATAGTTTTTAACAGCATGGGAATTATGATTTTTTTGTGCTGCACAAGATATCATTTCATCTAATGAAAAAGTAATTTGCGCATTCAACAGGGATTGACAGGAAGCCTGTTTACACTGCAAGATCAGTGTGAAATGAGCTGTCGCAACAAGCCTTGTTCACTATTAACCTTCAGTGGAAGTTAGTTGCTATATATTAGGAAAACAAATCCTCACCGAATCCACATACGGCAATCCGACCACTTCCCGAGATCAGTGACCTATCATATAATCACAGAATCTATTAATAACCTATAATATATATTTATATCATGAAGGGACCCAGCTTTTCCTTGAACTTTTTTTTAATGAATTCACCATTACACCATCATGTGGCAGAGAATCATAGAATCATAAAATGGTAGAGTTGGAAGGAACCTCAAGGGCTATTGGGTCAACCCCTTGTGAGTGTAGGTTTTCCTAAATCATCTCAGCTATTTGTTTATCCAGCTTCCGTTTTAAAATGTCCATTAATCGAGAGCTCACTACCTCCCGTGGTAGCCTGTTTCTCTCTCTGACTGCCCTCACTGTCCGAAGGTTTTTCCTAATGTCTAATCTGACAGAGTTCTATAGTCTCTCTGGTCTTACAGTAAAAAGTCACCTTATGAGTATTGACTACAACTAAAGACAATGGCCCACACAACCTGTCCTGGTTGCAGATGTCTCCACTCCACTATGCTAGGTCTTCAACTTCTACTCCTACTCCATCTCTGTACACTTACTATCCAAGTTGGCTCATAAAATGTATGGTTGGTTTATGCAACTTTTTTCTATTTCTATTTATTGTGCTATCTGATTGTTGGGCTTATCCTTAGGACAAATATACCACCATATATCAATCATGTCACTCTTCCTTAGGGGGTTAAATAAAATTAGAAAAACATGACCTCCTTTTGGAAACCAGGACATGGTTGTATACAGTATTAATGATGGGCAACATTTTTGTGGAAATTGACTGATCTGCTATATCAAATATAATCATTGGACAGGAGCAGGGCAGCATTTGAAATGAAAAAAGGGAAAAGGTATGGCTTGAATTCTTTAGTTTTTATTATTCATTCATTTGTTACATAAACTGGTATTTACCTTATTAGTTACTTCCGCAACAGTGGAATAAGTAGGTGCTATGTATATAAATATATGAATATGCCTACACAAATAGTAAAAACTCATTCCGCAATTTAACACTGATTCTATGTGCTACTTTTCTGTTCTTATTTCCCATTACTCATACTGCAACATCATTTTTTTATGCATAGTTATATTGTAGTAAAGTAAGATGCATCTACAGCACATACTGTGTATTACATGTCTACAATTAAATGGGGTCATATGTATCATTTTAATTACTTTAGCTTTTACAAAACAATGATATACAATCTTCAACAGGTCTTGTGTTTATAACTCCACTTACATTTTTATTTACATTTTATGTGAGAGGCAAAGCCACAGAATCACTGCAATCTTGTAACATTTTATACAGCACAAGACAAAAGACAAGCATTACATTCTTTATAATGATAAATATATTTATTGCTATTATTTGTTCTCACTTTAGAGTTGTACCCGTGGGGAAATGTGAAGGATATATATGATGTACTGCAATTTTTGCTGAGATTATGGAACCATTATGAAACCTTGAGGCACTAACTTAAATTGATTTTAAACTACACAACATTTCAATGAATGACTATTAGGCTTGAACATACAAGTTTCCCCTTTGTGGATGCAATTAAATGAATTTTAACCTATGACTAGTCTGGCTTAAAGCTTACATTTTAAATTTACCTTAATTTCCATGAAGTAATGACATTTTGTTTGCATAATAGAAAAACATTTTGTGCAAATGATTATGTGATAATAAGGATCAATTTGCTCTCTGCAAATGATTGTTAAAGGGGACCTGTCATATAAAAAACACTTTTAACCTGCAGATATGAGGTTAATCTTCAGGTTATTAACCTGCTAAAGCTGACCAACAAGTGTAAAGCCTTGATGCCCTAAGGAAATTAAGTTTATTCTTCCCAGCAAACTCTTTCAGTCATAGAAATGCTGCCGATGCGGTTTCAGTCACCACTCAGTACATCGTGAGCGGCAGCTGTGGCCATGCCTGACACTGACTGTCAGACTGCTCTATACTGCTTTTTACCCATGTTCTTGTCCGGAAAGTCCAGTATTCCTTTACTAACACACCCAGGTCCGGTCTACACATTTGCTCTAAGTTCACATACTGGGAGCTTGTGGAAGGTGAGTTGACCAGCTCCTTTCACAGAGTGCTTGTGCCGTGCGACAGCCATACTTGTGGTGGTTTTGTGTTGGTGGGGTGGTGTGACCTAGAGTCAGGTTTTGTGAGACATCAGGTCACCTGCCCTGCTGGTGCACTGTAGCTGCGACAGTGGTTGGCACACAGCGCCACATCATTTAAGGCTTCATATAAGTTAGGGACCCACTCAGAGTTTGGCCATGATGTGGCAGTGGGCTTCATACAGTCTGATCAAAATATTAAAACAAGAATCTGATGTACAAGTATTTAAATTGTTGCCTAGTGGCATTAGATCAACTGATGATTTTTGGATGTGTGGCTTCATGTCTAATTCTCCAGTTATGCTATATTGCATTCTATCACTCCCTGTTTTCTACTTGAGTCAGCACTCCTCCCATTTGGCACAGGCATTTTTAATTATCAGGACACTGCAAAGAAGGGTTCTACCCTTTTTTATCTCAATTCACATACTGGAAGCTTGTGGAAGGAGAGTTGTTCAGGTTCTGTCACAGGGTGCTTGTGCTGTGTGGCAGCCATTCTTGTGGTGGTTTTGTGTTGGTGGGACAGTGTGGCCTAGAGTCATGTGGACTCAGCCCTGCAGCATGGGTGTTGTGAGGCATCAGGTCACATGCTCTGCTGGTGCATTGTCGCTGTGACAATGGTTAGCACGCGGCGCTGCACCATTTACGGCTTCATATAAGTTAGTGACCCACTCAGAGGTTCACTGTCACTTAGCAGTGGGCTTCATACAGTCTCATCAGAATGTTAAACCAAAAGCCTCATGTACATGAGGTATTTACATTTTTATCTACTGGCATTAGATGAACTTATGATTTTTGGATATGCGTTTCATGTCTTATTCTCCAGTTATGCTATATTTTGCTCAGCCCCATACATAACTTTTTTTGTATGTAAGGGACCCCACAAGCCCACAGCATTACCTTCCTGAATTCCCAGCCTTACCCACTCCAGATGAGCTCTCCTTTATCTTTGACCATCTACTGGGCATCAAGGATGTTTCAGCCATGTCTAGCTACTACTGTTTTTCTTTTTCCTTCCACATTCACCCAGTGTGTATGTTATACTATCATCTTCTCACTTCTCACTTTAACTCTCTATTCCCATCTGAAATGTAACAGTACCAAGCCCTGGGGTCTTTTTTTTTTTTAGAATAAACTGCTTCTTTAAGATTGTTCTACATACTGTAATACCTGAAGTACCAACAAGGAGCAGTAAAAAATGCCAAAACTTCACTTTACAGCATGTAGTACAGATGAGCGGACCTGACAAAAATCAAATTTGCCAAATCGCTCACAATTTCTTGGTTGGAGAAATTAGTTTCACAGCAAACTTATTCTTCACAAGTTGAGTGTCCCTTATTAAGCTTTGTGGTTTGTCTGGACCCTGGAGTATAATAGAAATAAGGTATACAAAATATATATCAATATACACTGAATAAAAATATAAACACAACAGTGACGACACTTGTTTTTGCTCTAATTTTTTATGAGCTGAAATCTAAGATCTAAGACTTTTTTCTGTACACAAAATGCAGTTTTTTCTACAATTTGTCTAAATCTGTGTTAGTGAGCACTTCTCCTTTGCAGAGATAATTCATCCACCCACAGGTGTGCCATATCAAGATGCTGATTAGACAGCATGATTATTGCACAGGTGGGACTTAGGCTGGCCATAATAAATGGCCACTCTAAAATGTGAAGTTTAATCAGACAGCACAATGTAACAAATGTAACAAGTTTTGAGAGAGCATGCAATTGAAATGTTGACTGCAGGAATGTCAACCAGAGCTTTTGTCCATGAATAGAATGTTCATGTATCTACCATTAGCCTTTTCTAAAGGCAATTCAGAGAATTTGGCAGCATATACAACTGACCTCACAAATGTAGATCATGTTTTGACACACCAGCCCAGGACCTCAAAATCCAGCATCTTCACTTCCAAGATAATCTGAGACCAGCCACCTGAACCGTTGTTGCAATAATCAGTTTACATAAAGAATTTCTGCATAAACAGTTAGAAACCATCTGAGGACAGCTTATCTGCATGCTTGTCATCTTCATCGGTGTCTCAACCTGACTGCAGTTTGTTGTCGTAACCGACTTGTGTGGGCAAATGTTCACATGCGATGGTGTCTGGCACATTGGAGAGGTGTTCACTTCATGGGTGAATCTCAATTTTCACTGTACAGGGCAGATGGCAGACTGCATGTATAATGTTGTTTGGGTGAGCAGTTTTCTGATATCAACATTGGGAATCAAGTGGCCCATTCTGGCAGTGGGATTATGGTATGGGCAGGAATATGATTTGGACAATAAATCCTGGGGCATTTTATTGATGCCGTTTTGAATGCAGAGCGGTACCATCATGAGATCTTGTGGACCATTGTTGTACCATTAATACATAACCATCACCTCATGTTACAAGGATCTGTACACAATTCCTGGAAGTAGAAAAAAATCCTAGTTCTTGCAAGGACAGTGTACTCACTGGATATGTCACCCATTGAGCATGTTTGGGATTTTTGTTTAGGCTTATACATCAGCGTGTTCAGGTTCCTGCTAATATCCAGCAACTGAAAAGGAATGACTAACAATCCACAGACCTCAATCAACAAGCTGATCAACTCTATGTAAAGGAGAATTATTGCTCTGCATGAGGCAGATACTGGCTAGTTTTCTGACCTTCAGCCCCCACAGAACTACAAATTACTGTAAAACTACACATTTTAAAATGGGCTTTTATTGTGGCCAACCTAAGGGGTACTTTGCACGACATCGCTAGCCGATTGTAGCGATGCCGAGAGCGATAGTCCCTGCCCCCGTCGCACATGCGATCTCTTGTGATAGCTGCCGTAGTGAACATTATCGCTATGGCAGCTTCACATGCACTTACCTGCCCTGCGACGTTGCTCTGGCCGGCGACCCCCCTCCTTCCTAAGGGGGCGGGTCGTGCGGTGTCACAGCGATGTCACACGGCAGGCGGCCAATAGAATCGGAGGGGCGGAAATGAGCGGGACGTAAACATCCCGCCCACCTCCTTCATTCCTCATTGCAGGCGGGACGCAGGTAAGGAGATGTTTCTCGCTCCTGCGGCTTTATACACAGCGATGTGTAGGAACGAGGAACAACATCGTACCTGTCGCTACAGCGAAATTATGGAAATGACTGACACTACACAGATCACCAATTTACGACGTTTTTGCGATCTTTTATCGGTGCTTCTAGGCTTTACACGTTGCGACGTTGTTACCGGCGCCGGATGTGCGTCACTTTCAATTTGACCCCGAAGATATCGCAGTAGCGATGTCGCAATGTGCAAAGTACCCCTAAGGAACATCTATGCAATAATCATGTTATCTAATCAGCACCTTGATATGCCACACTTCTGAGGATGGATTATCTTGGCAAAGGAGAAATGCTCACTAACATAGATTTAGACAAATTTGTGATCAATATTTGAGAGAAAAAGTCCTTTTATGTACATAGCAATTACTACACTTAGGGGTGCTTCACACACAGCGAGATCGCTGCTGAGATCGCTGCTGAGTCACGTTTTTTGTGACGCAGCAGTGACCTCATTAGCGATCTCGCTGTGTGTGACACTGAGCAGCGATCTGGCCCCTGCTGTGAGATCGCTGCTCATTACACACAGCCCTGGTTCGTTTTTTTATTGTTGCTCTCCCACTGTGATGCACAGATCGCTTTGTGTGACAGCGGGAGAGTGACGAAATGAAGCGAGCAGGGAGCAGGAGCCGACATCTGGCAGCTGCGGTAAGCTGTAAGCAGTGTAAATATCGGGTAACCAAGGTGGTTATCCGATATTTACCTTCGTTACCAGCCTCCGCCGCTCTCACACTGCAAGTGTCGGCTCCCTGCTCTCTGCACATGTAGCTGCAGTACACATCGGGTTAATTAACCCGATGTGTACTGTAGCTAGGAGAGCAGGGAGCCAGTGCTAAGCAGTGTGCGCGGCTCCCTGCTCTCTGCACATGTAGCTGCAGTACACATCGAGTAATTAACCCGATGTGTACTGTAGCTAGGAGAGCAGGGAGCCAGCGCTAAGCAGTGTGCGCGGCTCCCTGCACATGAGCGACGTTATGATCGCTGCTGCGTTGCTGTGTTTGACAGCTAAGCAGCGATCATAACAATGACTTACAAGGTCGCTGATATGTCACAGAAAATGGTGACGTAACAGCAACGTCGTTGTCGCTGTCGCTATATGTGAACCCAGCCTTACTATCTAATGTATACTGTATACAATACAATTTACATTGAATATTGAACCATCTCATAACTTCTTTCCAGACTCTTCCCAGCTTAACATCTTTACTGCACAGCTGCTTTTTATCAAAATACAAAAATACAAAATAGCAGTGTAATAAAGAGGCCTAATAACAACTCCAGCTTACTAAACAATCATTGCACATCTGCATATTAGCTAATATACTGCAAATTAGCTAATTTCCTTAAATACTTAAGTTTATCTTACGCCTGATGATAGTCCTGTACAGAAGTGGGAACCATGTGAAACAGTTGCTCATACCTTCTTTTTTTCTCAAGGCAACCTGCCTGTGCATTAGCCAGTGTTAACAAGGAACAACAAAAATGTGGTCTATAAATAGCAGCAGGTTTTCAAAAAAGGGCACCAAAGAAGACACATGACAGTAAGTAAGAGTTTAGAGAAGGCGCTTAGATAAAAATAAAAGTATTCTATTCTAATTGATCATGTAAAAAGACACAAAAGAAAAAGAAAAAACAGGTTGAAAAATGACAAGAAAGGAAAAAATGGAGAAAACAGACAAAAGAAAAACATTTTTTTAAAAAATAGTCTAGAATCACTAAGTGGACTAGAATCGACCAATGACCATGGTATATGTGCCTTTTCCCCACATATATTATGGTCATTGGTGGGTTCTAGTCTACTTTAGTGATTTCAGACTATTTTTAAAAAAAAATTCTCTTTTGTCTGCTTTCTCCATTTTTTTTCTTCGTTCCTTTCTTGTCATTTTTCAGCCTGCTTTTTCTTTTTCTTTTGTGTTTTTTTTTACATAATAAATTAAAATAGAATAGGTTTATTTGTTTAATAGATAATGAACAATCTAATCGCCTCCTCTGAACTCCGACTCACTGTCATGTGTCTTCCTTGGCGCTCTTTTTTGAAAACTTGCTGCTGTTTAAAGACTGCATTACTGTTGTAGCTTGCTATATTGGTGGATTTCCTGATGAAGAAGTGACACACAACCCCATAAGTGTTACAGACGTGGCAGAAAGAAACCGGGATATGCCGCGCTGACATCAAACTTGGTAAGATTAATCTTTCTGTAATAATTGTCCTGAAGAAGGAGGCTACGTCCTGCGTAGACCTGATTAAATAAAAGAGGAATTAATCAATCTCTGGATGTTTGATGTTAGCGCGGCATATCCTGGTTTCCTTCTTCCACATCTCAATCACGTCTCTCCGGGGCTGCAGCAGATGCCATTTTATTCCTATGTAGGAGTTGTGACTGGCACAACTTCTACAGGTGAGTACCTTACCTGTTTGTCTTGTCAAATCCAACCAGATAAGACCCTATCTGCGCTTCTTACCCACAGCATACTTCTCTACACAACCTAATAAGGTGAGCACATTTACTTATCTTTTTTATTAGTCCATTGGGTAAGACCCTATTACACTCTTTTTCCCTCAGCCTTCACTTAGGTGTGGAGGGGGAATAGCCTAAAGCTGGGTTTACACACTGCAACATCTCAAACGACATCGCTGTAACTTCACCGGTTTTGTGACGCAATAGCGATGTTGTTTGCGATGTTGCAGTGTGTGAATCACATCAGCGACCTGGCCCCTGCTGTGAAGTTGCTGATCGCTACAAATCGTTCAGGACCATTCCTAGGTCCTTTGTTTCCCACTGTGCAGCAAGCATCGCTACAAAGTTTCAGTGTGTGAAAGACTTTGCAGCGACTTTGTTAGCAACTTCCCTTTCAAAAAGCTGCTTATCAACGCCCCCAACAACCAGCTAGGTCGCTCTGCAGGTCCGGATTGCTGTTGCGTTGTTGGCCAGGTTTGCCTGTTTGAGAGCTCACCAGCGACTCACCAGAGACTTAGGGAGGTCGCTGTTACGTCACAAAACCGGTGACGTTACAGTGATGTCCTTTGCGATGTTGCAGTGTGTAAACCCAGCTTAAGCCTACTACTGTACAACAGATATGCAGCACAGTATGTCACAAAAAATGCTGAAATCTATGGCAGCTTATTGTTGGCTTAGATTTTCTTTTCTGAAGCCCAAAGTAATGCCAACTTTTTAAGAGCCTCTTAATAAATATTGCACTTCAGCGAGATAGCGGTTCTTGATAATTTCCCCTCAATAAGACTTTAAATGTTCACAGATCAACATCATGTTTTTCCTAGCAGTTGCACAAGGAGTAACTCCATGCCTTTCTCCTGATGTTCTGGATTCCCTGACAGCAGGCTTGAGATCATCATGCCAAAAAATGGACATCATGGTATGTCATGTGCGGCAATAGACAATCACTTACTATATGCACTTGTCAGCAACAGGTTTATATTGTCCTATCAGCTTGTAAATAATGTTAAAGTATCCTATAGTATAATATTCAATACTATTAATTTACTCTTTGTAAATCATATAGTTAACATTGATTTATCCTGAGTCTACACTTTTAATATACAAACTTTAATTAGTAATTTGATAGGATTTTTCTTTCATTAAGAATAACCAGTTCTCCCTTTATAAAAGTCTCTCCAGATATGCATTCTTATCAATGCCTAGAGGGCACAACCTAAAGCTTGACTGTACTAGATTAACACTGATACGGCTTCAGCTAAGTCATTTAATCAGTTTCCTGAAATAATTTTCTGTACCAATCTGTTCCTGGCTTATTCTTTTGGACCACTGATTTGCTTTGTTATTAGAACAAATGGTGTAATTTCATTCACTATAATCATTTTCCACAATGCGCTAAGAAAAATGCAGACTATAAAACATGACTATAAATGAACCTCATCCTGTTATTAATACACTTTATTATCATTTGGCATTTGAAGTAGATTTAATGTAATTTACAATGGAGAAACCGCAGAGAGCACCACATACATTCTGGAAGTACAACTGTCCAATGTCTTGCAATGGTAGATTTAATAGCGCATCTTTTGTCACTTGTCATTTGTTTGGTAGGTGGCAATGAAAAAAAATCTCATTTTACGTGAACTGAGGCTGATGTAATTTACACCTCATCTTTGTTGCTAAATTCTGTAACTCCCCATTTAAATGCCCTTGTAAAAATGTAATGTAAGCCGAATTTAAAAGCATTGAACAGTTGTCAAGGTTTTTGTGTACCAGATACATGTGGTGCAGTTTTTTGGAATTTCATTGTGTAAACATGCAGCATTTTACTGACTAGCATGCTTAAAGAGGTTGTCCACTACTTTTACATTAATGGCCTAGCCATAGGATAGGTCATCAATGGCTGATCGATCGGGGTCTGACACCCTGCTCCCGAGCCAATCAGCTTTTTTAGGTGCCGTTGGCAGTAGCAGGAGACCAGAAATGCTCAATTCCGGAGCTGTCCTGTTTTATAGTAGCAGCCGCAGCTGGGAGCTGCACATCTGCCTCCTATTGATTTGAATAGGAGGTGGATGCGTAATACCTGGCAGCTATAAGTGGATGTGACAGCACTAGAATTGAGCATTTCAAGCTGGCTGCTGTCATCGCTGGGACCAGGAACAGCTGATCAGCATGGTTGCTGGGTGGCAGACTCCGGCTGATCAGACATTGACGACTTACTCTAAAGATAGGTCATCAATGTAAGGCCCGTTTCACACGTCAGTGAAAAACACAGACATTCTTCACTGACATGTAAAACACACACATGTCCCTCCGTGTTCTGTGATTCCCGGCACACGTGGGCTGTCCATGTGCAATCTGGGATCCGTGATTGCATATGGACATTACTCACCTGCCTTCACTACTGGTGTCCATGGTGCTGATCTCCTCGGGTCTCCAGCGTCCGCCCACTGCTCTCAGCACCTACTTCCTGGTCAGGTTTTCCTGCTCTTATGAATATTCATGAGCCAGGCAGAAGTTGCTGAGAGCCGAGGCTGCAGAGCGAATCGCAGGCAATGTAAGTTGAAAATATTTAATATTTAATATGTCCGTGATTTTCTGGTACGTGTTTCACTGATCACACATGGATCACACCATAGTGTGGTCCGTGGGTCATCAGTGATGCCACAAAAAAACTGACTTGTCTCCTTGCAGAATCACGGACACGCGTGTATGCTGCACGGAGACACAATCAGTGAAAAATCACTGATGTGTGAGCAGACCCATTGATTATAATGGGTCTGCGTATGTCAGTGATTCTGGTACGTTTTAAAAAAAGCACAAACATACCAGAATCACTGACGTGTGAAAGGGGCCTTAAAGTAGCAAACAACCTGTTTAACCACTTCATGACTGGGCAATTGTCCGTTTTTTTGGTTTTTGCTCCCCTTATTCCAAGTGCCTTAACTTTTTTATTTTTTCGCCAATCTTGCCACATGAAGACTTGATTTTTGCAGGACAACTTGTACTTTTAAACTAAATCATAAGTTTTACCATTTAATGTACTGAAAAACAGCAAAAAAATCCAAGTGCGGAAAAATTTCAAAGAAAAGTGCAATTGCATGATTTTTTTGGGGAAGATTTTATTCACCATGTTTATTATATAATTAAACTGATGTGTTGGTGTGATGCGTCAGTTCGGTAAAGGTTGGTATACACCAAACATATATAGGTTTACTTTTATCTAAGGGGTTAAAAAAATTCAGAAGTTTGTCCAAAAAAAGTGGTGCACTTTTTGCATCATTTTCCGTGACCCATAGCCTTCTTATTTTTTGGGATATGGCGCTCAGTGATGGCTTATTTTTTGTGTCTCGAGCTGACATTTTTAGTGGTATAATTCTTTTATATATATATTCACACACACTAGAAATCTGACATAGAAAACCTTGATAAATTGCAAAATTTTTGGCAAGATGGATTTTTCTAAATATATTAATATATTGCTAAGTTTGGCATTCTCATGCCAATTTTGGTCAGCTTGAGTCCATATGAGTGGATCAAGAAAAGATGGGGGATGAGAAATGGGTGTGGCAACACCCTCCTATCTAAGTTATGAATCATTGTGGCATGCCTTATGCCACAATTCTTACTCAAATCAGTGACTGGAGTAAGATTTGTGGTGAGGTGCGCACCACTTTTCAGATCCTCCTTATCCATTAAGATGTGCCTTAACCAAGTGTGACTCACCCAAACATGCCCAGTCATCAACACTGATGTGAACATTGCTAATATTGATTAATTAAATATCATCCTTTTTCTTCCAGATTTTACTATGATCTAAATTTACATATACTGTAGGCAATTACAATGCTCAGTATAAAATGCATGTTTTATAGTTAAAGGGTACATTAATGGAGTGTGTGCATAGTTTATTTTATTCATCAAGTGCTCACTCTAGCCCATGTACAGCAACCTCTTATAAGCAAGTCTGTCAAGGTTAATGACGTCCACACAAGCTATCAATTCAAAGCCTACATTCATCACAAATCCATCCTGGAGATGGCATAGAGGTAAATACAGGCATACAAGAGAGGCTAAATATTCAATTTTTTTTAAAAAAAGCCATCTTTTTATTTCAAAGCTATTAGTAACAATAACATCTCAAGCATTTCTCTTGCATATCACTCTCCTCAGCAGTTTCTAATCTCCTTGCTTTCAAACTGCCTAGACATTAATTACTTTGAAAGCCAAGGTTACTTTAAATTTAATTCACATAGACCTGGCTCTCTAACTTAACAAGAACGGAAACTTACGGAAGCAGAATTTAAAATTTATTCCCTGTATCAGGACAAGGAGACTGGGATTAAAGGAAAATACACTAATGTTATCAAAGGTGACATCATATTTTTTAAATCGTTCCTGTTAGGATCTGATCCCTACAGTTAATTTAACGTTCAGTTATTAATTCTACCTGGACATAATTTAATCTTTCACAGTTCAACTTTTTACACTCAGTATAAATTATTTTTTACTTCACATAAATTATCCAAATATATTGTTCTTAGAAAAAAAATATGTAGAATTTTATTTTTGGGTATAGTCACACACATTTACAACAGTTACAATACCACTTTTCACATGTGTTTTTCTTGTCTGGGCAATATTTTTTTTTTAACAAAGCATGGTTATTATTAGGGATGATCGAATACCTCAAATATTCGGCTTTACGAATATTTGCTGAATAGGTTGCCGCTTTTTGACTATTCGCGAATATTCGATGCGCAATGTAAGTCAATGGGAAACCCGAATACCAACTATTCGGAACTATTCGGGCTTCCCATAGACTTACATTGCGCATTGAATATTCTTATAGCGGCGACCTATTGGTCGGATATCCGCGAAGCCGAATATTTGAGGTATTCGATCATTATTATATTTCCCCAACTGATCATATCTTGCTTGTGCTCTTTGAACATTGAGCATTGGTACATACTAGTGATGAGCAAGCACTACCACTGCTCAGGTGCTCGGAACTCATAATGAGTAATGATTGATGAGCATGCTTGGAGCTGCTCGTTACTCGGTTCAGCATCAGGATGCTTTGGTACTCACGGTGCTTAGCTGAGTATTTACCTCCCCTGGAAGTACTTTAGTACTTTATTTATGGATGGTTGTATGTAGGCAGAGTGCCAAACTGCCAAATTATTGATTATTGATATACTGTATATATATAATGGCCTAGCCATAGGATAGGTCATCAATGGCTGATCGATCGGGGTCTGACACCCTGCTCCCGAGCAAATCAGCTTTTTTAGGTGCCGTTGGCAGTAGCAGGAGACCAGAAATGCTCAATTCCGGAGCTGTCCTGTTTTATAGTAGCAGTATATATATATACTTGTAGCATTTTTATATTATACATACATATACAGTATGTGTATATGCATGTGTGTGTCCTTTTCTCTGACCCACTTCTGCCTTGAGACTATAGTAAGAGCTGCTTCTCCGCATTCTGCTCCATGTGTTTACAAAATGGAGTAGAGAATGGGTTAAAGCCGCGCATCAGCCGAAATGAAGATGTAGAATGTTGATGAAGATAAACTTTCTTTTATTACATAGGTCTATAAATAGAAATATTCTACATAGGAATAAAAGAAAGTTTATCTTCATCAACATTTTTACATCTTCTTTTTGGCTGATGAGCGGCTTTAACCCCTTCTCTACTCCATTTTGTATGCTCATCCACGTGGGGCTGCAGCAGGCGCCATTATCTTATGCGCACTAGTGGTTGTGACTGTCACAACCCTTCCAGGTGAGTGTACACTCACAGTTAAACTTCACCGATTTGTTTGGTATTACACTATCAGCGCTCCTTATTTTCAAATTTATGCTCCATGTGTTTGACAGGTTTAACCCTATGAACATATAGAAACCTGTTAATCACCTAAAGCAGTGTGATAAGAATTCTGCTATGGGTGGTGATGGACTAATCCCATCTCTACCTACAGACCTTGGCAAGCTCTTCAAACTATGCAGTCAATGAAATGTTGGTCTGTTTCAGAGATATGCATAGCCAGGTTCTGATTCAGGCTGCTCGTTGTTTGGGTAGCATGAATTGAGTGACAAGTTCTCTTTGAGTAACAAAAACATAAACATATCTAATACACACTGCAAAAAAATAGACTACAACAGACATACCAATTGACTGCTCCCCAAGGAAGTGACGTCGAAATGTGCGTCGGACCGTAAGGTACGCTGAGGGTCTATCCCTAAGATACTGGTATGTCTATACACATAGATCATTTATATTGAATTACATCTGTGGGATATGAAATTAGAACAGCTAGCTAAAAAGCATGTTTTCATTTGTTTTTTCTGACTGACATATAGGAAAAATAATATAAGGCTGCTTTCACACTACGTTTTTTTAACATCCGTCATGAACGTTTTTTTAACGTAAAAGTGGATCCAGTGCAAATGCATTTTCATTTCAATGCATTTGCAATGGACTCGCGTCAACATGCGTTCATCTGCATTTGCATGCATTATAGTAAGGATCCAGCGAGCTGCAGTTTTTTAACATTTTTCAAAAACGCTACTTGTAGCGTTTTTGAGCTGCGTCCAAATACTGCCAATTGCTGGATCCTGACTATACTGCATGCAAACGCATGTGAACGCTGGCATGCTGATAGACAGGATCCTGCTTGCTCTACTGAGCATGCACAGAAACCAGCCTCGGTTATCAGTCCCTCTCTCCCCCTCCCTGTCTGTCTCTCCACCTCCCTCTCTCCACCCTCCCTCTCCTCTCTCTCCCCCGCCTGAGAGCTGCAGACACTCGTAACCAAGATAAATATCGGGTAACCAAGGGAAGCGCTTCTCTTAGTTACCCGATGTTTACGTCGGTTATGTGTGCAGGAAGCCCAGCTCCTAGCATCTGCAGACACTCATAACAAAGATAAATATCGGGTATCCAAGCAAGTTACCCGATGTTTACCTTGGTTACAAGCCGGCTCCCAGTCTATCACGTTCAGTTCCACTGACTCCCGATCACATGACTCCAATGCCCGCCCATAAACTTAAAGTGACAGGATCCTGCAAAATAACACATGCGTTTGCATGCGTTTTTTTTTCTGTAAAAGCAGGATCCGCTTTTACAGCAAAAAAATGTTCATGACACATGTTAAAAAAACGTAGTATGAAAGCAGCCTTAATGAATGTATACTGGCATATATGGTATTTAGCAATTTAAAGGCATAGTGCAATAATTTAACATCAGCTACCTCACTTGTATTGGAGGCACTGTACACGTTTCGCTAATCATTGACTTTTATCTATCTATCTATCTATCTATTTATATATATATATATATATATATATATATATATATATATATATATATATATAAATTAAAATAAAGCTTAAAGATAAGTTGATAATACCATAGTGTATCAGTGTATTTCCTTTTTATTTTTAGCAGGGATATTTTTGGATATGTGTTTACTTTATGGTGTCATACAAAATAAGAGATTTTTGATAATCAACTGACATAGGTGTCAAATATTCCAGGCAGTTATATATTCTTAAAATGATGGGGAAGTTAACATTCATCAATATAAAAAAAAACCTTTCCAGACATGTATACCCATAACACTCATGAATACTTTATTTTATAGACTTTATTATTATTTTTCAAAATTTTGTTGCAGTCCATATTCCCCCTCATTTCCCTTGAGTTTATTGTTTTCTGTAGTCGATCTGTTTATCAGCCAGAGTACAGAAATGCTGGTAAAATCTATTGGGATTAAGAATTACTATGATATGTTCTTCTCCCTACAAACTAGCACAAAGTTACATTCCAAAACAAAGAAGAAGTGCATAGGCATCCCTGCTGCTAAGGCAGATTGAAAGAAGATGCGATCATTAAATACAACATATCCATTATTAAATAAATACATGTGCTTTTTCTTACTGAGTGATGTCTTTTTATATTCTTACCCTATTTCATAATTTTCTCTTCTGATAAAATCAGTCCATGAAATGAACCTGCATTGTATTTTTAATATAATGCCTTGCTTTTTATCAGTCTAATTAACATTAACATTTGTGCTTGGTAGGGTCCTATGGATCATTTGCACTATAAAGAATAAGAATTATCCGCCCCAAAGATTTATTTTACTATTGAATGGGTCATTATAAAAAAAAACAAAGCAAAGCTCCAAGGAACTATCCCCTTGTTTTACGACTGCCAAGCACAACTATAGTCATGCACTAAATACTGTATGTCTAAGAGCTGGAATAATATTGTACAATTTACTGTACTGTATCAAACTATTCTGTTTTATAGTTTAGATTAACCCTAGAACACGCAAGCAATTCAATCTACCATAGAAAACAAATGACCTAGCAGGCCTGCAAGGCCCCAGGTATGCGTTCTAGGGTTAATATGGATATATTCATTTAAGTTAGATAAATGTTTTTAAGCATTAGAAAGCTGTAAACAAAAATATGCCAAGCCACAAGTAGTTAAAAATATTTGCAAAGCATGACTTTATAGCTTGAATTATGCTTAAAAACCATTGAGTTACATATATCAGTTATAATGAAGATATATCTTGTGCAATTTTTCAGTTTTTTATCATTTTTTTCTACGTTCTATTTATAAAACAATTTCACGCTCTCTTGTGTAATAATCCCTATATATTTTCAAACTGGTTATTTTGAAAAAAACAGACTGTCTGTGTTGCTCGATCTCTCACATCTGTTGCAGTAAATTAATCCCTTGGCTAACAAAGCACAGCCCACATTTTCAATAGGAATCATAGAACATACTGTTCTAGTTATCTTTTTTGCAAAAAGATTCTGTCTTCAAAGTTGTAATCACCCACAAAAAAAAACAAATTAATTACAACATGCTTGACTCTATTAAGTCATAACAGAGGGAATAACTAGTCGAATTCTTATTTAAAGCATCAATTATAAGCTCCCTGCCGGAGGATTCAAATCCTATATTGACCTACTTGATAAGCTTTCTCCATTAACCATACTGTTGTCCTATTGATCTTATGCCGGGGCAAAAATACCCCTTAGCAGAATTTATTGCTTATTGTAAGTAGAGCTCAAAGTCTTATGAGACTGCCTAGAGGAACACCTTGACAAAGGACTCATTTATCCTTCAGTTTCTTCTGCCTAAGAGCAAGTGTATCACAGTAGAAAGATGGCCGAATCTTGCCTGAAGTGAATTAGGTATAATAGTCATCTACAAAGTTTGTAATTTATCTTGATCTGAGGAGCCTATTAATTTACCTATAGAAAAAGATAAGGTAATATATATGTATGTATATATACGATATATATATATATATATAAAAATACAATTTTATTCTTAGAACCTAAGACATAATGGTTGATTGTTATGTTTAATATTCCTGGTATTTAGAATATAATACTTGTGCTTATGTGTTCATTTGACATTTCAGAATTTAATGTCTGTTTTTAAATAGGCTAAGCTCTTTAGCAGTTCACATATTGAAAAATTACTGCTAGTCTGCACCTCTGCCTCAAATATGCCAATTCATTTTAAAACATTATACAGATGTAGCAAAGATCATCTTATCACAGGGCATTATACTACTTTTAAAATTTGCTTTATGCTGCATCTGATATTTGTCAAGTTAAGATGGGCATCATTAAAGGGGTTTTCTCATGAACAAACTTAATTTCAGAGTTGATTTGAATTAATATATCCTAGAATAATAATAATTTATACAATTGGATGTGTTTAAAAAAATGTTCTTGTGCTGAGATAATCATATATAAATATTCCTGTAATGTACTGTGTAATGGCTGTGTCTTACTGTACAGAAACATGGTCTCCTGGCCTGGGAAGGAAGCAAAAAAGAGTATACAGATTGCTCAGCATAGGATCGCATCTGATTCTTTTTTTTGAAGTTAAGCATTTCCATGTCTGTTTTTTAAAAAAATATTGCACTTCATAGAAAGAATAATTTGTGATCCCAAGCGTCTATTCCCTCCTACAAATGGGCTGTCTCCCCTGCTCCTTGGCTGACAGCCACACAGGCATCTATTCACCTTTCTCACTGTCATCTGCACTATATACCAACATGGCCAAACCCAGATGAAGGCTCCTAAAAGAACCAAAACTTCAGTTCGGGCCACTGGGTTATCTATTTTTGCAGAATAAAAAAAACTTTAATAGCATTATAACAATTGTTGCATACTACTACATTTATAAACTCTACTGTGTCTTTTTGTTTTCCCTACATAGTTTATAGGGCATATGCAAGTACAAAAAGATATACATCTCCAGACGTTTAGCAATTTGCTAAATCTCTTATTTATGTAGACCCTCCCTTTGACCACACGAGAGAAAGATTTAGATTGATTAATGTAGTGAAAAAACTATAGGCTCTGCACTTACACTAATGAGCAAAAGGATAACAATGTTTTGAAATTTTGACTTTCTGGCTCCATATCTCACCATCCACTACGACATGAAACTACCTTAGTTTTAAAGATAATTATCTTTGCTATATCATACATAAATTTTACTTGAAACTATTTAGCATATGATTATTTCTGCAGCTTCTTGTCATGCCACTGCATTGTTTATGTTTTGCTTTTGGTATTTGAAAAATCTTTTTCTTCCTGTTCACTACATATTACAACCTGTTCTCAAATTCCCCATTAGCTCAGTTTGCTATCAGGATGGTTCCCACTTGAAAGGTTACTAGTTCAAATTGAGAAGCAGCCATGAATAAGATTTCCCAAGAATAGAGAAAAATTAACATCCAGCTCATCGATAGCGGTGTCTCAGCAAAGAAAATTGTCAAACTGCATCATGTGAATGCTATGACACTTCTAAGAATACGAATTGAAGTTTGTTCATCCATTCAAAAGTCAAGAAGTGGACATCCAGGCAAAATATCAGAGTCAAACAGTCCGCTAATCTTAAGCTCAATCAGTTCGGGTGCGACAAGCATGGCAGTCGAGGGGGCTCAAATGCTTCGTAATAGTGAGCTTACAAATGCCAATTCAAGCACCGTGCAATGTATATTACACAAATCTGGAATAATGACCTGAAAAAAAGTTGAAGAAGCAGTAACTTCAACACCATCATCAGAAGAAATAAAGTTTGAAAAGTGTAAAGCAGAGTATTGAAAATGTGTGATTTGGAGCGATAAAACGAATGACAATAGACTAGGCTCTGATGGCTACAAATGGGTCTAGAAGAAACAAGGGAAAAAGGACCTATAGGTCAAAAAATTGAAGGAACTTTCAAGTACGATAAAGGAACTCTGATAATATGGCGTGCTTTCACAGCCGAAGACTTTGAATACTTGACCAGGACTGATGGTGGTCTCAAAGCTGAGCTATATGTGAGTAAAGTACAAAGCGAGTTACTTTGTACGATCGAGTACTATGGGTATGAAATGGACGACATAATATTCCAGCAGGACAATGACCCAAAGCATACATCAAGATTAGTGAAGAAATGATTCAATGAAAATGAAGTAGAATGCTTGATTGGATCCCACAATCCCCATACCTCAACCCAATCAAACAACTTTTGGTAGAGTTGAAGAAAAAGCTTTATGCATGTAATATTTAGTCAACGAGTATGCACCAACTATGGAAACACTTAGAAGAAAACTTGGATCAGATTTTGTTCGAGACTTGCTTGAATCTGATCAAGAGCATGCCTCAAGTAGTGTTGAAAACCAAATGTCGATTTACAAATTCCTAACAAATAGTAATGTGCGGACCCACAAATACTTAAGATTGGCGAACTCAACCTGGTTTTAAAAAAATCGGTTTGGGCCTGGAATTTATCCCGGATATCTGGCTAGACACGGATCCCCTATAAGTCTATGAGGACCCAAATTAGGTGCTTAAAATGGTGGTAGAAGGGATAGGGGGATTAGAGCATGTGCATTATACTTATGGGTCTCTGAGTGGCTGTAACTCTGCTTCCAGACCACTCACTCTACTTCCAGTGCTGCTCATTACCTTCATGCAAATGCACTGTTTCCCCCACCCACCAGCAATCCCAGTGTCTCTGATTGGTTGCAGTCAGATAGTGCCCCCAGCCTGTAAGACAGAATTTTTTACTGCAACCAATCACAGATGCTGTGTGTGTCTAGATCGGTGTAAAAATAAACACATAAATAAATAAGCATAGGGTCCCCCATATTATGATACCCAGCACAGATAACGCATACGGCTACAGCCTGCAGCCTCCAGCTGTGTACTTCTCTTGGCTGTGTATCAATATAAAAAGAACTGCATTTGGCTTTTTTTAAAATTATTAAATTAAATCATTTGAAAAATTGGCATGTGGTTCCCCCAATTTTGATACACAGCCATGATAAAGCTGAGAGATGGGAGCTGGTATTCTCAGGCTGAGAAGGCCGATCATTATTCGGGCCAGCCTAAATAATAAAAACACAGCAATCATTTTGATTTGAATTGAATTTGAACTGAATTGTAAAAAATGCACAGGTCTCAGTCAATTTAAATAATCATAGATTCAATTTGAGTGAATTGCCAAAAAATAACCCCCCCACCTTATTGCATATTGCAATGCAAAGCATATACCATGGAGGCTTACATAACAGAAGTGACTGTGGGGCCTTCTTTATAATACTTTGCAGCTATCATGACATGCTATATTGTAGCAAATCAGAAGAGAACATCATAACTTCTATAAAAGCTGAGTCTGGGAATGCAGCACCTATTTGATGGTGATTTTAGGATTGTGAAAGAATGTTGGAGCTCACAGTTTAGAAGCAGAAAATTGGAAGAAAAAGACCTTATTTACTGTAAAATACTCAAGGCTGTAATTTGTTGTGCAACTGCAGCCTGAAGAACATTTAAGGTATAGTCTGTGGATAATACAGGGATTCAATTAATAGAGGGAGAGAGTAAGATAGGAGAGGTGAAAGCACGTGCATTTACAGACTGAGGGGTTTTATGCCAGAATACTTGCGTATAAATCTTTTAAAAGTGGTAGACTTTTAGCACAATGTTAAATTCATGGTATGCATATACCTCTTAATAAATCAGGCCACTCTACTCCTGCACAGATCCTCATCAAAACCAGTGTGAACAACACTTGTCGTGATGAATCTGGACCATAGAGTGATTGATCAATAATATGGTGTTGATTGCATCTGACCGGCTACATTTGAGTTAAAATTACACTTTTTTTCATTTTCAATGTTCTAGAATGTAAAAGCAAGAAAGTATAATATTTATTGAAAAAAAAAAGCTGTTATCATTGTCAGGGTCAGATGATGTAATTGCTTGTCATAAGTGACTGTCCTTTGTTTTTCGATTTCTTATGCACGCTTTTTTGGGAAGGGGGTGATGATTGCTTTTATAAAATATAAAAGAACATTTCTCAAAATCCAGATATTTAACAGTAACTGTCTACCTAAGGCCTTCTTCACATGTCTGTGCTTTGAGTGCTTGTGAAATCCATTTTTTTCACGGATATCACACATGCCCATTATAAGAGATGGTGCTGCTCACATGTCTGTGTTTTTACATGTATCCAATTTTTTTATGGCAGCATGGATTACATGGGCCAATAAAAGTCTAGGGGTCCATGTAAAACGCATACAGCACACACATGGCATCCGTGTGCCATCTATGTACTGTATGTGTTTAACATTGAAATCATAAAAAAAGGTATCTTTATTTTTTAGCCATATTGGAAAAACATGGATGACTCATTGATTGTACACTGATTGAAAAGACTGAAGATACCAATCATTTTTCACGTACATGTTTTTACACACCTGTTTCACTAGTCAAATTTTATTTCTGTACACTCCACTCCAATACAGTAGCATGTTGTGGGGTATTGTCTTATTAGATCTGTAGCTACCTGTCATTAATTATCACGTAATTTTCAGGAATGAAGTTCAATTTTGTTAAGAAAAAAAAATGTTTAGAAAATGTTTACATTTAACATTTGTCAAAGCAGAAGAATCCATGTTAGCAATATCTGAGATGTTTTCTAGTTTTTATAGGGCTTTATAATAGAGTGTTGGCTTTACTTGTATCATTATTTCTTGCAGATGGAACTCTAAAGCTTAATAAAATCAAACAAAATTCTAAAATATTCTCTTTATACTAGAAAAACAAACCATTCTACAAACTTTCATGAGACTTTCGTTGTGGAAATATTGCTATAACCTAGTTATCCATTGTATTGTAATTACACTTTAAATTAACTGTTAGAGTTAAATAAAAGTTATTTAGTGGAATTATAGTTGTAATTTCTTGTTAAATTAGACTGAATCAGATAAAACTTGTATAAAAAAAATAAGTACATTGTTTTGGGGATTTACTTGACATGTAGGATTGAAAGTTTTATTTGGACGATATCCTATCAAAGTTAGATTAGTGTGGGTATGGCTTTTGGAACCCCCTAAAACTGGTTATTTTGAAGATCCCTTTTATTGCTTACAGGCACCGTTTTGCACTTCTAGTTGCTGCTTTATCAGTGATTACAGCTCACTTTAGTCATTGAAGAAAATATGGCTGCTAAAATGTGTCCATTAACAGCTGTGCCGGTAAACAATGTATTCTGACAACTCTGCAGGGAAGTTAAAATTTGGATGTTTTGAGACAAAGGACAGCAATTCATCAGTTGAAAATGCACATCTAAGGAAATGAAGTATTACATGTGACTAAAGAAATGATAAGCCATCAGTCAGAGATGAGCCTATTGCTTTGCACAATCATGGTGTGATATTTGACACCAAGGAGTAGTGATACTAGTCACTAGGTTGCGCTAGATTGAATACTGGACACTATGTGGCGTAGTATGAGGTTTGCCAATAGATGGCATTGGAATCATTAGCGTACAGAGAGAAAGTTAGACAGGCCGGTATCAGAAACCAGGAGGACACAACAACACACAGAGAGCTATTATAAACAAGGTCAGGCTACAGGCAAAGGGTCAGGATACCAGGGGAGTATTTAAGGGATACAGGGAGCAGGCAGAGACATGGTCAGCAGGAGGTCCACAGTCAGAAGCCAGGAGCTAATGACAAGGTCAGGATGGTGGGCAAAAGCAGAGTGAGTAACAGCTGAGGGCTGAGTAGCCAAGATCAGAACCCGACACAACAGGATCAGAAAGCACTTACTGCAGAACCAGCTTGACGTTGTTCCGGGTGAGCATGCTCCCTGATAAAGCAAAGCAATTTCCCGGAATGAGGATCATGTGAGCAAGCTCCTTCCAGCAACAGGCCCAGTGCAGAGAAGCAACCTATCCATAGGAGTGCAAAAGAGCCGAGCAGCTCAAGGCAAAAGGCTCTGCATAGAGAAGCATAACAACACGTCAAGGCACACAAGACGCAGCGCAAATCGGAACCGTGACACTTGGTCCATGGTTTTAGTCTATGATTAACAAGGCTGTCAGAAGTCATCTGTGTTAAAATAGACCATAGACTGGGGTTGCACAAAGCAATCCAATCATCTCTACCATCTATCAAGTAACAGGCTCTGTTCCCTAGAGCAAAAACACTTGCTAGAATTACGGTTTTTCCAATGAGACCAATCGTTTAATTATAGTTTTTGACATTGATGACCAGAAAATTCATTTTTAAGGTACATTTCCACAAAACAAAAATTCAGTGAAGTTTGGCATAAATATTTTCCATGGGAATGTACCCTAAAGGTAAAATTAAGACAAATCCCTAAAAATTATTTTCATCACATATTCTATTAGCCACCAAATAAATTAATACAATAGATATTTATTAACAATGGTCACTGTGACAACCTTAAACCATCTTGGAAAAATTATCTGTAGTATCAAAAAATTTATAGTTGGACCATTGCCCTGATAACAAGTTTGTTTTCTGGGAAAACAGCAACAATATCACGAAGACAAGAGAATAATTAAAACAATTCTTTGACAAGGTTATTTCAAACCTGTTTTTATTGAGTAGTCCCTGAAGGCTTGTTAAGGGAAAATGTATACAACAAAATACAGGATCATTTTGAAGGAAAACCTGCTGAAGTCGGCAAGAGAAGTGCAATATAAAAGAATAGCTATTCCCCAGCAAAACATTCATCTAAACCATGATGTTAAAAGAATTTGGCTACGAACATTTGTTGCTATATGCAGTTTACAAATACTTGCCCATACAGCCTTAATACATTAATTGTTTTAAAAACTATTCTTACTAAAGTCTTACTTATTTAAGAAGTTTTCAATTGTTATAAAAATAATTAAATCATAATAAATTTAGATCACAACGTAGCAGGATTTTCTCGTCAATGTGAAAGTATTTTTTTTTCTAGATTGTAAAATGTTTTGAATTCTATATAATTAATTCCTTTTTCACACGTCAGTGAAAAACACACGTTAAAGATTCATATGACCCTCCATGTGCCGTGATTTTAGCACACATGTGTTCTCCTTGTGCTATCTGTGATAGCACACGTAGAGCAGGAACTTTATACTCAATTGTCCCAGGAGTTGTTGTCCGCGGTGCTGATGTCTCCTGCACTGCTGTCTCTGGCCACTGCTGGCTCCCCTCTGCTGTTACTTCCAGGTCGCGGTGCAGTGAATATTCAAGAACATAATTAGCCGGCCTGGAAGCAGGAGACATCAGCGGCTGAGGACAGCATTGCTGGAGACAGGTGAGTATAAAAATTATTTTGTTTCAAAGATACGTGTTCTTTCTGGTACGTGTCAGATGGATCATACCACGGTGTGGTCTGTGTGACGTCAGTGATGCCGGAAAAAAATTGACTTGTCTCCGTGTGAACACATGGACACGCGTGTGCGCCGCACAGAAGCACGGCCAGTGAGATATCACTGATGTGTGCACAGACGTATTGATTTTAATGGGTTGAGTAAGTCCATGATTCTGGTACGTATAAAAATGACAAAATACATACCAGAATCACTGACATGTGAAGGCGACCCAAAGGTGATTATGATCATTTGTTTCAATGAGCCATTAACAGCCACTGAAATACTTTGTAAAGATAAAATTGAAAAAGATGTCTTCTAAATGAGAATATGCCACATACTAGTATTTTTTCACCCTCTAGATCCAGAGCTAAGTTGGTAGTGATTTATTAAATTTTTTGTAAAGCTTTTTATTGAATTCAGATACGGACACATTTTGTTTAACATATTCATTTTAAACTAAAATAAATTGTAGTTCTAATATATATAATGAATAATTTGATCAATGATTCAAAAGATCGGGGAAGATTAATACTGAATTCATAAGATAATTCGATAAGTTGCATAGTAGAATTTTCAGTTATAGATAGCTGTTATATTACAGCTCTGTAGAGACAGATTTCAAGTGAAACAGAGCATAATAAGGCGATTTTATGCATGCTCAGTACCACAAATGGAAAATAATCTGACCACTGCAGGGGAGGGGGACGCATCTAAGGAGATGTCTGCGGTTGAAAGAGAATACTCTGCTTGATATAAATACAGACATTTATATTATATGACACAAACATTTGCATGAAGACCTTTTGAATATGAAATATTTACAATAAAATATTTCTGTATATGTTCGAGGTTGATATTATTTTACCATGGAGATGTTCTTTTTTTCCTAATGTTATTATTATTATTATAAATAATAATAATAATAATAATATTTATTCATTTATATAGCGCTGTTAATTCCACAGCACTTTACATACATTACATACATTGGCAACATTGTCCCCATTGGGGCTCACAATCTAGGTTAACA
Source organism: Anomaloglossus baeobatrachus (assembly GCF_048569485.1). Classification (NCBI taxonomy): domain Eukaryota; kingdom Metazoa; phylum Chordata; class Amphibia; order Anura; family Aromobatidae; genus Anomaloglossus; species Anomaloglossus baeobatrachus. The sequence continues at coordinate 396,826,101 of NC_134355.1, forward strand.
ACTATGTTTTTATATTTCTAAAAATCTATGTTGTAAATATTCACTGCTAGACTCATTTTGGATATTAGTCAACAGCGTAGAAAAGCTTTCATACTTTAAATATAATCAAATGTTGGATGCATATGTAATAATCTAGGTAAATTCAAAATATTATTCATTACTGTAATAAGAGTTCTAGTCACAGAAAATATAATTAGTAAAGTAAGAGCCAATGGATCCTCTTCAAAGGGAATCTGTTATCAGGTTTTTGTTATTCGATCTGAGAGCCTCATTATTTAGGGCAAGAGGCTCTTATTCCAAGATGTATCACTAGGCTGTATGATGTAGTTTTGATAAAATCATTGTTTTCTCTGCTGCAGCTCTACCAGTTCTCTGAATGTTGAGCTCTGTATAAGATTGGTCCTTCTATAGATCATATTAGTGTCCAAATAAGAAAAACTATTTGGTTAAATCTAGACTAGCCCATTTTCCCTTGTTCTTTATTGGACATATTTTTGAGTTATTTTGATACAGATATGATTCAACCAATATGATTAGATTGGGAGAATGCTGAGGTGTAATGCCCCAAAACAAAAAACACTCAACATTCAGAGTTGTCCAAAAAGAAACCACCCGACGCATTTGAGCATTTTCTGAGTCCCAGTGCGATATAGGACAATCAGCAGTTAATATTGTGTTTATTATAGAACTAACATTTTTTAACCCACTCCTGAGGAATATCAGACAAATGAGGGGAAATGCCTTGGGTGGTCTCTTTTTGGACAACTCTGAGTATTGAGTGGTTTTTGTTTTGGGGTATCATTCTCCCAATCTAATCATATTGGTAGAATCGTATCTGTATCATCTGTGTTAGATTCTGTTATTGGTTCATGGTGGATTATTAAATCCTTATAAAGCACTGTCACTAAAAAAACCTGTTAGTGTCTCTTTAGGGCCCATAAGGAAAGTGGACGGTGAGTGGGGGCGCCAATTGTGCAGGCTATAGGGTGCCAACCTCCGCGGCAAGGAAGGGGCAAGAATAGGGTTGATACGAGGGACAGCCGCTTGCAAATTCTTGTATTTTTAATTTTTGAATTCAACTAGATATTTGGGATTTTTCTCCTCCCCTTTTAATGTGATACTAATAAATTTAGAAATTTTAGGAGTTTTTGCTTTAGTTTGTTTTGGTTTATGTACTTCTAAGTCATCTGTTTTAATTGTCATTGTCTTAATCTATATTTACAAGCGTTGGTCCAGTGCTGTGTAAACAATGATGGAGAAACTAATCATGGAAATAAACCATGTTTATATTATCTGCATTTATTCTGGCTATGTCTGACAGCTAGCTCCCTGCTGCAACAGCTGCACAATCTCATGCAAATTGCTTATGCTGCATTGAAGAGTTGCAACATCAGTGCACAGAAAAATACAAACTGTCCAGCTGTCTAGAGAAGTAGAAGACATATTAATCAATATTTTATATGCTCAAAACTAGAGTTGAGCAGATTCGAAAAGAATCGAATTTGCTATAAACAAGGGAATTGTCACACTAGATTGGGACTTTCGGCATGCGCAGGAACATCCTGGTTGTAGTCCTGGCTGGAAGTCCAAGTGTAAAGTGAGCGACATAAGATTGTGGTGCACATCATGACATTACGATATCACCGCGACCTTATAACAGCTATGTGTAAAGACACCCTGGCCATTATCATGGCCTAAGATACTGGCACAATAGGAATTGCCTGTGATTAAAGTGCTTGACAGTGGTAAGAAGTGGATCTGAGGACCATATGGGGAGATGAGAGGAGAGAAGGTGGCTGGAGAGGTGATAGGTGAGGTGAGTATAAGGTTTTTTATGGGGTTTTTTGGCTGGCTATCATTTCCCTGAATTTGTGTAATTCGAATCATGAAAAATTTGCATTTTGGAGAATTTAGATTTTCATATAATTTGAGTAGTATTCAATTCCAGATGCGTAAATTTTACCAACTCTACTTAAAATATGCAATGGAAATAGCAACTTGGTTTGCGATCCTTTGGCTATTGTTTTTGTTCTCAACTTGTCCGTCAGCATCAAAAAAGTGACTACTGATTTATTAGATCATAGTACTGTATTATATTTTTAAAGAGCATATAAACTATTTCAGTAAGTGCTAAGAAGGGCATTAAATTTGGTTTTATGAACCTGCATCTCTTTTATTAAAATGTATAGTTACTTTTGTCTGTTGTTTCAGTCCAAAGACTTGTTCTCTATGTTAACAAAATTGATCACATCTGATGCCTAAAAGCCTAATATTCTCCATGATTGAGTGTATTATCAATAATTACTGTAACTTTGTAGATTAACTCAATAGCTGGTCCTCGTTTCCCATAATGATGCTGGAAGGTGTTACACAGCCTGCTTTAATTTTTCCTCACGAGCTCTATCTGTCCAGTAACTCTTTAAAAACAAATGTTTTACTGACAGGCAGAATAAAATTACTGGAAAAACTACTTAGGTTCTCTGCATTGCAATTGCAATTTTGTTTTAGATTTGATCACGCTGAATTAATTTTAGCATAGGTATTATATTTTATAAATTGTACCTTGGCATAATAGCAGCATATACACATTTTAAATGCTATTTCCATCTAATGTTCATGGCTATTATAGTGTATCCACCAAGGAATAGTTGCATAAAATGTGCTTCAAAATGCCTTATGTCATCATTATTAATTTGGAATTTTTCTATCACAGCTTTAGCCATTACACTGCAGAAAGCAAATTATTAGTAGAAGAAGCGTTAATTGTCTTTTCAAAGGAATATGATAATAACGGTGTTTTTGCACTAATTATAGTGTATGTGAGAAGATAAGGGTAATCACAGCTGATTTCAGAATTTTAATTTGCTCTTTTGCATTTTGCTTATTTAGATATCTTCCCAATTAAGACCTTTTTTATTTGGTTATTTGTCATTTTAATGAAATGTATCATTTATCCCGAGGAAGACTTTATACTGTAGTCAGTTGAAGTGAAAGTGATATGTAAGTTTATTTGTTTCAAAGCAGACATTTGGCAATCCAGCAGAGGAGCATAATCATCAGAGCAGATGGTTTGACAGATAGATTACATAAAGTAAATGAATGTGCATTTTATAGATTATACTCCTAGAACTATCACAAAAGAATAAGGCCTTTAAACATAGTAATTTGTCTTTCTTAGAAATTATTTCTGTGTTTAATAGTTTGGATCTATAGTAAATTTAAATACCTGATTATAGTTAACTTTAGCTGAGAATCTACATAAATACATTGTATTACTAATCTTGTCTTCATCTTCTTCATCTTAACCAAACCCCTCTAGTACAGTCCACAGCTCTATTGATAATATTGATTATCATTGAAACAATCTGAATACTTTACACTTGAGCGAGGATTTAGCTTCTCTTATATCCAATTATTACACAGTAACTGGTCTAAAAGTCCATACTTCCCAGTAGGGATAGTGGCTAAAATAAACTTGATTGTTTTTTAGCCAATGGATACTTTGTTTTAAAGGATTTGTCTTGTGAAAAAAGAAAAGACTGCGGTCACTTTATGTGACCATATGTCACACGGACGCACTGTCTACTGTGAGGATGCTTTGGTGTTAGAGCCAGGAACGGTGGTTATGGGGATGCAAATATGTGATAAGCATACTTTTCAAAAGAATCTGACTATATTGGTGAGGCCATGCTCAATTCAAGTGTATTAGGCAATGCCACCCCCATCTAGTTGAATTATGGCCAGGACTATGTATATCACATTCTTTTGACCACGTGACTGGCTCTGAGACAGTAGAATTCTCACAGCACACAGTGCACACATTTGTAGTCACATAGAGTGCACACTTTCTGAGGCAGTCACAGTTATTTTTTATTTCCTTTTGTATTTTGAAAAATAATTATTCCCCCTTCATAAAAATGATTCTACAAGAGAAGCAAAATCTCACTACAGTCGCTAATGACAAGCAAGAACACATGTGACAATGAGTTCTTGCTTTTTTTCTGTAAAAAAAAGGTTGCAATGTCTTGCTTCTGCTTTTTAGTACATTAAAAATAAAGAATAAATTGTGCAACTGTAATTGAAATGCAGCACTCCAGATGCCAGTTATACCATACCACTGATTAACCACATTGAGTTTATTACTGCTGATGGCACTTGTCCTCTCCTTCTGCTTATATCAATGTGAATTATTTGCAGACTACTACTTCTATCTTCTTCTCTGCTGCTGCTATTCAACACATCTGGTACATTTTCTCAAAATTTTAGGGCTCTTTCTTTCTGTCTCTTAACCTGGGATTTCTGACAAACATTCACTATCCTAAAATAACTCTTAAAGGTCCAGTTTGTCCACTACTTAGACTATGACAGGTTCTGCGATAGTCCATCGACCTGTGATTTCTAACAAACATTCAGTATCCTACAATTCACTATCCTAAAATAACCCTAAAAGGTCCAGTTTATACCCTACTTAGGCTTTGAAAGGTTCTGTGATAGTCCCTCCTGATTGGTCACACTATACAATGATGTAATGTGATAACTATAATACCATGGTTCCACATGGTAGTGCCTGAGGTCATGTCATTCTTCTGTGGCTGATACAATCTTCTGCAATGTGTAAAACTGTAGTGAGCATTTTTTAGTTTATTTCTATGTACTGAATTTAAAATTGTTTGAATTTGCTGTGAGCTGTGAATTTCATTAATGCAACTTGAATTTGGTTGGCATTTAAATGATTTGTTCCTTTCCACTCATAATAAGGGGCACAACGTTTTTCAATCAGATTCTATAGAAGGTAAATAAAACACACTAATTTGATATTTCACCTCACACAATATTGGATAGGTATTTCCGATTATGTATAGAAAAAAAAAAACATAGAATAACACCATGTTGTGGTAATAATTGTTGAAATTAACCCCTTAACGACCCATGACGTACTGGGTACATCATGTATCGTGTGAAGTTAATCCCCGCCCCCTGCCGTGGGCAGGTGGCGGCGATCCGTGCACATATCAGTTGTTTTCAACAGCTGACATGTGTGCCTGCTAGTCGCGGGTGGATTTGCCTCCACCTGCGGCCATTAACCCCTTATATCTCGCTGCCAAAATCTGGCAGCGAGTTTAATATGCACGCCACCATGACAGTAACTTACCCCGCCCCCATCGGAAGTCACGTGACATAATCACGTGACTTTTGGTGGTTGCCATTGTAGCACAGGGTCATGTGATGACGCCTGTAGCTAACTTGAGTCAATTCCTCTCAATGCCGGAATACAGCCGACATTGAAAGTAAAGCACCAAATCTGCAGTTCTCAGCTCTGTAGCTGTGATCTGTAGATAGGGCAGAGCGATCGGATTGCTGATCGCTATAGCCCCCTAGGGGGACTAGTAAAATAAAAAAAAAGTTAAAAAAAGTTTTAAAAAATTTAAAAAAAATAAAAAAAAATAAAAGTTCAAATCACCCCCCTTTCACCCCATTTAAAATTAAAGGGTTAAAAAATATACACATATTTGGTGTCACCATGTTCAGAAATGCCCGATCTATCAAAATATAAAATCAATTCATCTGATCAGTAAACAGCGTAGCGGCAAAAAAATTCCAAACGCCAAAATTACGTTTTTTGGTCACCGCAAATTTTGCTTAAAATGCAATAATAGGCGATCAAAATGTAGCATCTGTGCAAAAATAGTACTGTTAAAAACGTCAGCTCGAGATGCAATAAATAAGCCATCACTGAGCCATAGATCCCGAAAAATGAGAACGCTATGGGTTTTGGAAAAAGGTGCAAAACGTGCGCCACTTTTTTTGGACAAGCTTGTGAATTTTTTTAATCCCTTAAATACAAGTAAACCTATTCATGTTTGGTGTCTACAAACTTGCACTGACCTCAGGCATCACATACATTCATCAGTTTTACCATATAGTGAACACGGCGAATAAAGTATCCCAAAACTATTGTACAATCACACTTTTTTTGCAATTTTTCCGCACTTGGAATTCTTTTGCCGTTTTCCAGTATACTATAAGGCAAAACTTATGCTTTCATTTAAAAGTACAATTCGTCCCGCAAAAAACAAGCCTTCATATGGCAAGATTGACAGAAAAATAAAAAAGTTACAGATCTCGGAAGAAAGAGAGGAAAAAAACAAAACGGAAAAACACAAAATGCCCGGGGGCTGAAGGGGTTAAAAGACATTTAAATGAAAAGATATAATTTGATAGTTTCATCACATAGTTATGTATAAATTACTTGTTCTTCCTAATGTATTATAGTTTAACTCTAGTAAGTATAAAGGCTGCTTCACACGCAACGACATTGCTAATGAGATATCGTTGGGGTCACGGAATTCGTGACGCACATCCGGCCTCGTTAGCGATGTTGTTGCATGTGACACCAACGAGAGACCGCAAACAATCAAAAATAGTCACCTAATCGTTGATCGTTGACACGTCGTTCCTTTCCCAAATGTCGTTGCTGGTGCTGGACGCAGGTTGTTCGTCGTTCCTGAGGCAGCACTCATCGCTATGTGTGACACCCTGAAAATGAGGAACCTGCGTCCTCCGGCAATGAGGTGGGAGTGAGGTTCCTGCGGCTGCTCTCCGCCCCTCCACTTGTATTGGCGGGCTGCTGTGTGACGTCGCTATGACGGTGCACGGACCTCCCCCTTAAAAAAGAGGTTGTTCACCACCCACAGCGGCGTTGCTAGGAAGATATGTATGTGTGACGCGCACTACCAATTTTCCCATGATGCACAAACGACGGGGGCGGGTGCTTTTGGTAGCGACATTGCTAGCGATGTTGCTGCGTGTAAAGCGCCATTATGGCTACTTTCACACATCAGTTGTTTGCCATCAGGCACAATTCGGTTTGTGCCTGATGTGAAGGATTCGTCGCAGATTGTGGCAAAACTCATGCGACGGATCCGGTAAAAAACGGATCCATCTCATTCATTTCTGGTCACATTTTTTGTGACCAAAAGTGAATTTACACAACTTCTGGGCATGCCCAGAAACAAAATACCACCCATAGGCATCCATTGTAAAAAAGACAGATGGCGCTGGATCTGTCGCCTTCCATTTTTGTGATGCACACAAAAAATGTTGCATTGTGCATTGCTTCCGGCGGCTGCACTCACAATTTCTGCCAAATCCTGAGGCCGCCGGATGAGACACGAGGCCATGCGGCACAATCCAGCGTTAATACAAGTCTATGAGGAAAAAAATCAACAATTTGCCGCATTGTGCCTGATGGCAAAAAACTGATGTGTGAAAGAGGCCTAAGTGAGTAAAAATATTGAAGTGGAATTGAATTCTACTTTAACCATCTCACCTCTGGGTGAGTTTTCATTTTTACATTTTGCTTTCTTCCCCTTCCTCCTTGAGCCATATTTTTTTATTTTTCCATCAATATAGACATTTGAGGGCCTATGTTTTACAAGATGAGTTATGCTTTAGAATTACATTATTCATTTTACCTTATAATGTACTGAAAAATGGGAAAAAAAATCCAAGTGCCATGAAATTGAAAAAAAAGTGCAATTCCACAATGTTTTTTTTTTTTTTTTTGTTTAAATTTATCATATTCACTATATTGTGAAACTGACCTTGTAGATTCCCCAGGTCAGTACAAGTTCATAAATACTAAACGTATACTTTTTTTTATTGTTCATCTGGTGACAAAAAATTCAGAAATTTGTCAAAAACAAATAGAGTATTTGTCGACATTATCCGAGACCTTAAAATAAGAGAAAGAATATACCAATACGGGATCACCACAAGGTTAGGGTACATATGAAAAATTCACTTTATTTATACAAAAAACCACAAGAAAACACATGCCCTCAGCAGAGGTATAGTACACACAGAAGGTAATAAAAACATTTAAAAAAAGCCTATGGCATAAGAAAAACCTTTCCCATTGGGAAACAATGCATACAATAAATGCCAAGTATATCAATACAATTTTTAGACATCAATACAATCTCTCCTCATGCACCGTACAGATGTTAATTTGCATTGCTGTTTCACTGTTCAGAAGACAAAGGAACGAGGTACTATGTTAGCACCAAATAATCAAGATTGAGGTCTAAGATCACACAGACCATTAATTGGCTACAAGACTCTATTTAAAGAGAAAAAAACATATGACGCTGAATAGCCAATAGAATAGTCCTGCACCAAACCTAATACCATACATGTATACCCTCAGTCTATACTCACTAACAGCATAATACCAGCAGATAGAAAACACCATGCAAAGTCAGGGTAACATGAGGAGAGGGTTTCCCAAGGGATAACCCCACGCGTATCGCCGCCTCTAAGGGTGGCTTCCTCAGGGGAAGAAAGAAAGCTCTGAGACCTGTTATGGTGTTGTTTTTTGGGATTTGGGGTTAAGTGAGGACTTATTGTTTGCTTCCTGATTTGTCATTTTTAATGATACCTGTTTATATAGATGTGATGTTTATATTGCCTGTTATTACATTTTATTTCAATGTTGTGGAGACAAAAAAAGGAATATTAACCTTCTGAATTTTTTTTCCATTATATAGTTAACTGATTGGATTAATTTAATTTATATTTTAATAGATCAGGCATTCCTGAAAGCAGCTATACAAAATATGTGTATTTTATTTATTATGGCTCTTATTGTATTTTATTGCAATGCTGCGGCAAAAAAAGCACATAATTCTGGCATTTTGATTTTTCTTTCACTACATGCTTTACTAATCTCGTTAATTTATATTATATTTTGATATATAGGAATTTGCAAATGGAGTGATACAAAAAATAAATAAATAAAAAAAAAAAAATATATATATATAAAATTGCCTTATTCTGTCTGTCTGTCTGTCTTGCTCCAAAATTGTGTCGTTACAGTGACAGTGTCGTTACAGTGACAACCATTGGATTGGCCGCTGGGCTTGGCCTGGCCCCGCCCCCCCACACGGATTGGCCAGAAGTCCAGGCCTAGAATGAGGTGGAAAGGTAATGGTGATGAGAGGCCTGAAATGTGAGCAGTAAGGTGAGTATAAGTATTTTTTTGTTTTTTGCATCTTACATTTCGTATGCTATGGGGTCTGGAAAGATGTAGAAAAGATAATAATTAGACAAATACATAATCTCCATGGTTTTCAAAATACTTTGCAAGTGTGTCAACAACCATTATTATACAAGTATTAAAAATATTTTAAGTTGATTTCTGTGAGCCAAAAATTAACTCCTGCCTTCACTAGTTCATCAGATGTGACTCTTTTTCCTCCTAGAACCAAACAGGTGATAATCTAATGTGACAAGGCCAGGACTATATTAAGGATGCTTTATTACCTCAAAACAAAGATTTTATGAGGACAAGTGTCCATATCTTTCTTCATGGCTGACATTTGTGCAATCTTCCTTGATCTTCTCTAGCCATTCTTTATTCATTCATACAAACTACCGTATTTTCCAGATCATAACACACACTTTTTTCCCTCAAAACTGGGGTTAAAATTGGGGGTCCGTTTTACAATGCGAATATGACTGTGGTGGTGGAGCAGGGTCATAGGAGGCAGGTTCAGCGACACTGAGGGTATCACTGCAGTGTTGTGGCAACGGTGGGCACCTGATCTGACTGTAAGCTCTATTGAACCTCCCGTGGTTGACTCTATGAACTTTAAGAAAATGGCTTCGGAGGGAGTGTGTGCGCAGATTGACAAGATGGACTTCAATAAAATGGCCACTGAGGCCTTTTTGCACATGCACAGCCTCTGCGGTAATATTCTTAAAGTCCATTGCATCAACCGCAGGTGATTCAATGGAGTCCGCAGAATGATCAGGTGCCCACTGCCGCAACGAGACCCCGACATCCCATCCTGTGACCCTCCTGAGTCCCTCCACTGTGACACCACCGCAGCAAACCAGGAGATCAATGGCGCCCGCTGCTGCAACACCCCCAAAGCCGCAGTATCGCCGACCGTCCATCCACTGACCCTCCTGAGACGCAACACCCCTTCTCCGAGCCCATAGCATCGCTGACCCTGCAACTTGTGACCTTCCTGATCCACTCAATCACCATCGTTCCCCCCTCGTAAGTATTAGGATACACACTAGGACACTAGGATTATAAACCAGACCCTCACTTTAACATTAAAAATGATCTTTTCCTGTTTTCCTCCTCTAAATTTGGGGTACGTCTTATAATCCGGAGCGTCATATAAACTGAAAAATATAGTACTTCCCAATAAAGTACTTTATCTATACTGTACACAAAGTCTTCAAAAATAATCAGCACAAATTGCCTCAGACCACATACAATAACAACAAGCTACTCTTCATTCCTGCAAATCAACAAATCAAAAATGGGGAAGCCATTGCACCTTGGTCACAAATGAACAGATGTAACATTGAAACGTGCACAGCAGTGACTAGGGAGACTGCAACTTCGTGAGTAACATCTACAGAGTTTTCATGGTATGACTATGATAATTAAAATAACAGATTGAGGAGAGCTATGGTTATTATGAACTTGAATTTTTAGACATCACTGACAGAGGATATAGACAGCTTAATGATGATACATTTATTGCAAAATTAACATTTGATCCCAGAAAGCAGATGAAAGCTAATATTGATTTGTTTCTAGTTAATGCATTTATGAATAAGGGTAGCACTAAAAAATGAAAAGAAATGTTTCAAAGTTATGATACAAAAGAAATTGAGGAGGATTCTAAGAATGTAGGTATTTTAATCAATTATTAGCAGAAGTATAACATTGAAGTAGTATCATGCTCTTTGAAATGGTATTAGAGCAAATTAAAACAAACAGTATAACAAATTCAATTTAAAAGTTAATCAAAACAAGTTACACTTTTGAATAGAAAATGCAACATTCCTACATGGATTTCATGTAAAAATAATAACAAAAAAAATAAAAGTCTAAAAAAAATGTAAGAAAATGTAAATCGTTTTTACCAGTATCTCAAAAATATGTACATTTCCCATTTACATTTTTAAACATAATATCAATAAATGAACAAAAGTTGTTTTACGCAAGGTGGCTATTCATTAATCGGAATTGGTCAACAGCTTTCTGCTAGGTAATCTGAGATTAGTATAATGAAAAATCTGAGACCATAATTCCAGTGATGTGTCACTTACTGGGCAATTTTGCTGTTTCAATAAATTTGATCTTTTGTCAGCAAAAGATTATCACTAGAGGATTGGATGTCTCATGCACTTTAGTCTTCCTGCTCAGTGTAACCCCACCCCCACCTCTGATTGGCAACTTTCTGTTAATGCATAATGCACATAGAAAGTTGTCAATCTTTTGTAGGGTGGGTTATGCTGAAGTGAAAATGTTAATTTTATTAAAACATCAGCCAGCAACATAGTAAGTGATTCATTACTGGAATCAGGCTCTCTGCCTTTACTTAATGCTCCTTTCAGATTATATAGGAAAATATGTGCTGATAGATTTCCTTTAACTCTTTATTTATGACATATTATTTCAGTCGTAAGTCATCCCCCTGCCTTTGATGCGGGCTCATATGCCCACATCTTTGCTGGCAGACGATGGCTGAACTATTACTACAGCTTTGTCTAGGAGATGAAGCAAGTGGTTGAAGCTCCAATGTATTCAAGAAGGAACCAATCTGGAGACATGGATATGTCACTGCATGTATTTTTTGGTAGGCTGTAGATATGACATAAATACTATAGTGTACTTATCACTGAAGCCAATCCAATGTCTAAGTAATTGGCAGGATACCATTATATGGTAAATAAATTGAAAAATGTACTTCTCAAAATTAAAGTCCCAAAAGGTATTTGCATGGAATATGTGATTTGTGATCATATTCATATTTCATGTCACCAAACATATAACAGGAAAAAAAACAAGTATGAGTATACATGTTCAAAGGGACATACGAAGGCCATTTTTTATCAATTAAACTAATTAAAAAGATGCTATCATATAACTTCTAAATGATTTCAATCATGTCTTTAAAATAACTACTCGTTTCCTCTCCTAGATTTTGTTTAGTTGTAGTGCAGTGGACGTTGTGCCAGGATTTGGACTTGGTATTCTAGTCACTGTGGTGACATCATAGCTCCTATTCTGTGCTCTGCAGCCTATTCAGTCTAGGAAATACATTCTTTTGTTCTGTAAAATTTCCTACACAAGACTATGTTTCTATAAAAATAATGTTGATCGGGAAAGCACACATTTACTTTCAGGCAAAGCTATCTATCCAGACTTTCACAGCTTGGATTCTTCCATTTTGCATATCTGCAGGTTATATAGTTCTTAAAAGAAAAAAGGAGGATGGTTATTGCCATTTTAATATGCACAGGCAGCACCACAGGCAGATTTTTATTTAATTAAAGATTTTTGGCTGTGGTCCTAGAACAAAGTAGATTTTATCCAAATTTTTACATTTAATGAAACAAAATCCATTTCATTAGACCTATATGACAGTTTGCGGCAACAATTTAAAATCCAAGAGGATTTCCAGCAGCTGTCATCGGCAACCTTGGAAAAATAATTTTAAAATTGCCCATTTTACATTAAATTCTGATTTTTATGCAGACTTTAGTGCTATAAAACATTAACATTTTGCTTTGGAAAATCAGTGAATTTCTTTTAGAATTTGTGTACACTTGCTTTCTGCATGTTCAGCAATTTCGGTTTACAAATAGCTGCTCAGGGCTTTGTAAATTTGACCGTATAAAAGCACTCTGTGATGTGAAAAGTAGCTGAATATTTGTCTTATTCTTTAATGTTTCAGGGGGTTTAAAATAAGGAGCTACAATGTAAACCTGCAGCCTTATGTACCAAAAAGCTAATCTAAATCTAAAAATAATCCATTTTACATTCTCAGAATTCTTACTAGATAAATTAGTGTCTGGTAAATTATTAATATTTGGGCTCCTTTATACAAGTATATTTTGACTATTTTTAGCATGGGGCCATATTAAAGCTTCTGAAAAATGGCTATGACCTATATTTTACCTCTGTATAAAGTGATCCCATCAGAAATAAAAAATTGTGGCCTACTCTACATAATGGAACAGAATACAGAGTTCATGTTTTCAAACATACTGCTTGCAAAAAGCTAGTAACAAAGATAACCTCCTTACACTACCATTTTGCCAAAGTTTTGTCATGTGCATAAGACCTAACTGTTGGATTTTTTTTATTTGAAGACTTTATTAGGGTACAATTGATCTAATGTGGTTGATAACATAACATTAGTGAAATGGACACTTAAGATTGCTTTTCTGTGCTCATGAAGACGAAAAAGCAAAACTAATTGTTACAAAATTAGCAATCCAAGAAGCATCAAAGTTTGGAAGTTCATTGGTCCCAAGTAGTGATGAGCGCACTCGCAGCTGATCCAGTTTCCAAAATCTAGTTCCTGGGTGGATTACGGTCCCCATATAAGTCTATGGGTATGAAAATCCGACGATTAAAAATAGTGGTAGAGGGGATAAGGAGATGGAAGCAAGCATGCTGTACTTACTGAGGCTCCAGGATGGTTCTACGCTGCTCCCAGGCCTCGCATTCACTTCCTGGGCTGCTAATTACTGCTCATCTATATGCACTGCTTTTCCTGCCCACCGGTACCTGCGACATTTCCGGGTGGCTGGAGGTTGCTATTTTTAGGCTGGACCTCCCCAGCCTAAAAATACAAGCTTCCAGCTGTGGGGCTATGTCTTTGCTGGGTATCAAAATTGGAGGGGACCGCACGTGTTGTTTTAAAAATGATTTAAATAATTTAAAAAAAGTTGCATGCATTTTCTCTTAGTTTGATGCACAGTCAAGATAGGTGCATGGCTAGGAGCTGCTGCCTCTAGCCATGGGTTTTACCTGTGCTGGGTATCATAATACAGGGGGACCCTACGCCAATTATTTCATTTATTTATTTATTTTTATACCACGATACTGATCCGCAGACAGTTGCACTGCTTTCCCCCTCTCAACAGCTGTCCTGGCGTCTGTGATTGGTGCAGTCAGCTGACACACTACCACACAGGCTGAGGGCAAGGCTGACTGCAACCAATAACAGATGCCAGGATGACTGGTGGGCAGGGAAATCAGTGGATATGATGTGTGGCCCAGGAAGTGAAGGAGAGGCCACAGGAGCAGTATACAACTGCGCTGGAGCCTTCATAAGTGCGAAGCGCTTGCTTTATTCTTATTTTTTTTTTTTTTTTAAATTTCCGGGGTGCTGGATCTGGATAAATATCTGGAATCCTGGGCCTGGGTCCAGCACCCGTGCACCTTTGAAACCTTGAAGCCGCACGCATCTGGACTTTTACAGTCCTGCTCTAATGCATGATCTCCAACCAGGACCTCCAAGTATTACAGGACATTAATAGCATTAATAGGACTGATGTTCTCATGTGAGTTAAATGTATATTTTTGGTACCTTAATCACTAAGGCAAATTAGCAACTGAAATCCCTGCACACATTATAGTTTCACCCCTGAACTTGTCACAGTAAGAAAAAAAGGATTTTGTTTCACAATATCCATTAACTGATTAAAAAAAATTTAATAACTATTAAACATATGTCGATTTAATTATATTTTAACAGAATAACAGAAAAAAATGAAAAACTTGAAGTAGTTTTATATAATATGGAACCTCTCTTCAAAATATATCAATTATAGATGCCATTACTCTTGCTTAGCATTTCTTTCCAAGTTTTTGTAGTTGCATGGCAACTTCTATGCTGTTCTCAGTGTAATTAATTTTCAACACACAATATATTTCCAAAGATTAGCACAAAATAAAATGCAAACATGTATGCTAATTTCATTTTGTTACTGAGTTTAATAATATGACAGTTAATAATATGTGGTATTATTTTTCGTCGATTATGCATTTCAATACAGGCAAATATAAGTATCATACACATACTTTTAGACAATGCAAAATTAGATTAGAGAGCATTGAAATGTCCCAAATTTACACTAGGTCATCCTTTCTAAGAAATTTGACAAATCTTGTAACTCTTTAGCGTATGCTTACACTCCCACATAATAAAGGTGGTGGAAGATAGTTTTCTGTTGCAAATTGCACACTCAGACACATTTTGCATAGTAGTTGGCTAGTAATAGCATATGGGCATCTTTGGCGAATATACACCCGAATTTTCTGTCTTATATTTCAAATGTAATGTCTTGGTGCATCGTTTTACAATCATGGTAGTATTAAAGCCTAAATAGGGAAGATAGCAGCCATTTTAGGGTGATTGTTAAGATATTGAGAATTTTAGAGCTAACAGTTCTATAGTAAAGATAGGACGAGAAAGACTAAAATATTGAAAAAATACTCCAGACTGAAATTTGTTGTATAACTGCATCAATGAAGAACAGAGTATTAGCCTGCAAACAATGCAGATATTGGATTGATATGAGAGAGAGATAGGAGTGGCAAACTCAATGTGATTGATCAGTGATATCACAGAGCTTGAATCTCTTCTACTACATTTGAATTACAATTACATTTTTTTTCTTAATGCAGTAGAAAACAGATGCAAGATAGTACAATAGTTCTTAAAGAGAAAAAGTCTGATTGTCAGATGGTGTGCTTGTTTTTCACGGGTGATTTTAAGGAGTTTTTGCATTTCTTGCGCAAACATTTTTGTCAAAAGCAGAATAATTGTTTCTTAAAAGCACAAATGAAAATTTCCTTAAATCCAAACATTTAACATGGCTGTCTAACTCATAAAGTGTGTAATTTTTTTTTCTTAGTGCAGTAGAAAACAGAAGCAAGATAGTACAATAGTTATTAAAGAGAAAAAGTATGATTGTCAGATGGTGTGTTTGTTTATCAGAGGTGATTGTAATGAGTATTTGAATTTCTTGTGCAAATGTTTAAAACCTTAAAAACACAAATCAGGAAGGCTGTTGTCTGAATTTTGTTAGAAAAAATAGAGGAAGAAAATAAACACCTGTAGACATTTAACTGTGTATATCCATTTTTGTACAACCTTTTACAGTGGTGTAAAAAATGTAAGGTAAATGAAATAGTGCCAATGGCAATGGACAGGGTAGGAAAAAAGAAAAAAAATGACACAACTAAAAATATGCAATTGCTGTAGTAGCAGAAGCACCACAAACACTGACACCAGCTATCTAGGCAAAGGTATTAATAAATGTCTCTACGAAGCGTATTAGTGGCAAGGAAATGAAGAAAAAGATGGAATATATGGCACATCATTCATCTCCATAAAAACAGTATGATTTAACCTTTGACAATGACACCATTAGTTTGAATCAGTGTTCTGCACAGAACGCCCTGCCTGATCATAAATGACAGAGAGTTAACTTTTGGACCTTTTTTTAAAATAAAAAACATGAAAAGTCTGTTAGTGAAGTATGCATCTGTTTCTATGGTGAAGTCCCTTTTCTATTACTTATTATTAAGGCAGAAGAGATTGAAAGGGGTTGGACACAGTCCTAGGAGACCTCAGTGTTTTATGCACATATTTTCAGGATTATTGGAGTAACTGTGAGTTGTCGCAAATTCTTTCAGAGTCTAATTTTTGTGAAATTTTCAAAACCTGGCAATTTCTAATTTCAAAGAATTCAATCATCTGTAGTGTCTAATTTATTGGGCTTAAAATGAAAAATACTATTTTATTATTTTTCAGATGAAAGGGATCAGATCAAAAGTAAAGTCAAGAATTCCTAAAATTTTCATACATCAAACATTAATTGTTTAACACTACTAATTTACATCTGATTTTGGAATATATACATGAAATGTTTTTCATTTAGGAATTTGGCAGACTCCTGTTAGCAGAGTTATCAGTTCCAATTTTATTGGCACAAGTATATTAGCTGAATTTAGAATATTAGCATTCCATTTAACCTAGATAGAAAGTAATTAGTACTTTTGGTCTTTTGGAGCAACCTCCGTCCTCTTTAGTTCCTTTTGGATCATTTTATCACTAAAGAATATAGAAGTAGATTACAGAGAATGTGAAAAATCAGAAAAATTCTTATATGAAATCCTCCAACATGATTTGGTGCAAACAACAGCTGTGCTTATAAATCGTCATCTGTTTTAGCTAAGAATTTAATTCCATTTAATCTCACTTCTTTATGATTATTATTTATATACTCTTCAAATAAATTATTTGGATGTTAACTGATTTAAGATGTTTTATGTTTATTTTGCATTATGAATGAGTGTTGTTGACCCTGGTCTCAGATATCATATGGTATGTTTTTCTATTTCTCTGGATTTTTACTGGGATCTATTTTTAAATTAATTTTAAGGTTTGCATGCCATGTAATGTCATTCTTGGTACTATGCCAAATGTTACAACTGCTGAAATACTTCCAATATATGCCTGTACATGTGTCTAGAAAATTGAGGGAACTATAGAAAAGCCATATAAGGTGTATATATGTGATACTGTTTTAGACTTTGATGATATAAGAATACCTGTCATTTTATTAGTACGTTAAAGCCTGGCAACTGAAAGATGCCATTGTAATTCAAATGAAGACTTTCTGATGGAAACAATTTTCTCTCAGTTTGAGAAAATAGACAATAATGCCTTGGAGTGCAGTGTGTCCCTCCTTGTTCTTATCCTGTTTATTAATTTTTTATATATTTTCAGTAGGATATTTCAAATGTAATATTATAGAATTAGGGTAAAGTAATACATTTTCAATTATTTTTTATGTATACCACGCTTCTGAATGCCAGGTACTTCCGGTCATGCGCAGTATGAAGCTGGGTGTATGCATCCAGGCTTCAGAGAGGTCTAGTGTGCATAACCAGAAGTGTCCGACATTCAGAAGCACGGTCACATCAAGTCATGTGCAGTATGAAGCCGGGAGTACACGTCCAGGCTTCAGAGAGGTCTACTGCGTATGACCAGAAGTGCCAGGCATTCAGAAGCGTGGTCACATCTGGTCATGTGCAGTATTAAGCTGGATGTACACGTCCAGGCTTCAGAGAGGTCTAGTGTGCATGACTGGAAATATCCGGCATTCAGAAGTGCAGTCACAGCAAATACAGGTACGCGCGTCACCGCTGGTGAAGTTGCATTGAATGGCATGTTAGTACGCCCCTGTGGGTGCGCTAACATGCTAAGAGGACGAACAATTCAGGGTATATAACATCCTTGCGACTTGTCCCCACGTTCATTAGCATAAGATAAATTATCTTTAGAAATAATTTTTCTAAAGATCCCTTTATCTATGCTAGTGTACACAGGGATGGTTAGGCAGGGATTAGCAATATGCACCCAAAACTGCTTGTGGTTCTGAGTGCATATTGCACCTGACAGGTTCACTTTAAAACTTGTTTAGGTAAGCTGACCAAACTGCCATCTTCCATATGATACAATGAACAAAAATATGATTGTTCTGTACACATAAAAAAAATCATTGTCCTCAGCGGTACATATCCTTTTTGTAGATAACAATATGCTGCTTAGAAAATTGACTTTAGGAAAACTTAATTTTTTCACCCATCGAAATACCGTTTTGTCAGGTGATTGTCAACCTGTTTAGAAAGGCTAATTGTCAGGCCTGAGGGTTGCTGAGCATTTGTAACCTAAATCATATTAAATATCACTCCTCAATTTGCTCATAATAAGATTGAGATAACTGGAAAGACATCCATACGTTAAAGTGTTGATAGGTAGAAAAGATGACCATGCAGATTACACAAATTAGGTTCTATTCAAGTATATAATTTTATGGTTTGGACCATATTAGTTAGTGGACTTGAAACTTTGATCATCTGATTGCTTCTGCTATACATAGTAGTGCATTAGAACTGCTATGTATAGCTAAAATCACAATCTACTATGGACAGGAGTAGCACAAAAACAGACCACCAGCTGTCCTGACAACCCATTGGCATCCCACAATCATGTCCCAAGCGCGCCTATGGCCATGTGGCATGATGTTCTCCTCCTGCTGGTGCATGTCAAATACCACGGTCAGAGATATACAGCAAGATTTGAAAGGGTAACAATCATGGATATGGAAGATAATTGAAGTCAAGCAGCTGGTATATGACGTACCAGTAAGTCATACCTCGGTAAAAGTTAAAGGGATGGTGATGGCCAACTCACTGAATGAATTTAAGAGAGGAATGGATGCTTTTCTTGATAGCAAAAGTATAGAAGGTTATAAATAGCATAATCTTACAGGCAGATAGAAGAGTGACCAAGATTTTTAGAGGAATGGGTGGGCTGTAATACAAAGACAGGTTATTAAACTTGGGGGTTATTTAGTTTGGAAAAACAAAGGTTTAGGGGGGAATCTAATCACAATGTATAAACATATGAGGGGACAGTACAGAGACTTTTCCAAAGATCTCTTTACACCTAGGCCTGTGACTGCAACACGGGAGCATCCACTACGTCTTGAGGAAAGAAGGTTTAATCATAATCACAGACGAGGATTCTTTACTGTACGAGCAGTGAGACTATGGAACTCTCTGCCGCATGATGTTGTAATGAGTGATTCACTACTAACATTTAAGCAGAGCCTGGATGCCTTTCTTAAAAAATGTAATATTACCAGTTATGTATATTAGATTTTATGACAGGGTATTGATCCAGGGAACTAGTCTGATTGCCGGATGTGGAGTCAGGAAGGAAATTTTTTTCCCCATTGGAGCTTGTTTGACACATTGGGTTTTTTTTGCCTTCCTCTGGATCAACATGTTAGGCTACGGGTTGAACTAAATGGACTTAGGCGGGCTTTGCACGTTGCAATATCGCAAGCCGATGCTGCGATGTCGCACGCGATAGTCCCCGCCCCCGTCGCAGGTACGATATCTTGTGATAGCTGGCATAGCGAACATTATCGCTACGCCAGCTTCACATGCACTTACCTGCCCTGCGACCGTCACTCTGGCCGGCGACCCGCCTCCTTCCTAAGGGGGCGGGTCGTGCGTCATCATAGCGACATCACACGGCAGGCAGCCAATAGCGGCGGAGGGGCGGAGATGAGCAGGATGTAAACATCCCGCCTACCTCCTTCCTTCCGTATAGCCGCCGGCGGCAGGTAAGGAGATGTTCCTTGCTCCTGTGGCTTCACACACAGAGATGTGTGCTGCCGCAGGAACGAAGAACAGCATTGTACCTGTCGCAGCAGCGTAATTATGAAAAAGTTGGAGCCTGCACCGATGATACGATAACGACGCTTTTGCGCTCGTTAATCGTATCATCTAGGATTTACACACAACGATGTCGAAAGTGACGCCGGATGTGCATCACTTTCGATTTGACCCCACCGACATCGCACGTGCGATGTTGCAACGTGCAAAGCCGCCCTTAAGGCCACTTTACACACAGAGATAAATCTGCGGCAGATCTGTGGTTGCAGTGAAATTGTGGACAATCAGTGCCAGGTTTGTGGCTGTGTACAAATGTCCATGCAACCACTGCAACCACAGATCTGCCAAAGATTTATCTCTGTGTGGAAAGTGGCCTTTAGAGTCTCCCTTCAACCTTAAAAACTATGAAACTATGGAATTTGACAACAGGTTTTGCTATATATTCTGAGAGTGCCACAATATAAGTGCAGAAACCATGAATCCAGTGATGTGTCACTTACTGGGTTGTGTTTTGCTATTTCAATGCTTTTTATCAGCACGAAATTATCGCAACAGGAGAAGCTTCCTTTGTACCTTATAGTCCAACCACTTCCCCACAAACTATTAGCAGTTTTCTGTCCTTATACATTGTACACAAAAAGTTGTGGTATAATCAGAGTTAAGGCCGCTTTACACGTTGCGACATCACTAGCGATGTCGCTAGTGAAAGCACCCGACCCCGTCGTTTGTGCCTCATGGGAAAATCGCTGCCCGTGGCTCACAATATCGCTGGTATGCATCACACTACTTACCTTGCAAACGACATTGCCGAGGCTGCTGAACAACCTCCTTTTTAAGGGGGTGGTTCATTCAGCATCACAGCGACATCACCCAGTAGATGACCAATTGAAGCGGAGGGGCGTCACTCCCAGCTCATTGCCAGAGGATGCAGATACACTGTTGTTATTCCTAGGGTGTCACACGTAGGGATGTGTGCTGCCTTAGGAATGACGAACAACCTGCGTCCAGCACGAGCAACGATATTATAGAAATGAACAACGTGTCAACAATCAACGATTAGGTGAGTATTTTTCATCATTAGCGGTCGCTCGTACGTGTCACACGCAACGATGTCGCTAACTAGAACGGATGTGCATCACGAATTCCGTGACCCCAACGATATCTCGTTAGCTATGTTGCTGCGTGTAAAGCGGCCTTCATACGTAGCTAAATATTCTGAGCTCAGCTAAATCTGCAATAGAGAAAAATTTCCATCACAGCTGCGCCTTGAGCAAACTAAGTGATACATTGCTTGAATCATGATCTTGGTCCCTACCTCATGTTGCTCTCAGGTTACATACGGTAGTAAAAATCTGCTTACAGATTCCCTTTGTGTCTTTGCTGTTCTCATTTAAGTCCCATATTCATATGGGAGATTCATTTCTTAATTACAGATTTGAAGAACGTTTTTTATGCATTAAACATATTCATCCATAAAGAGAAAACCCTTTAAGCCTCTTTTACGCCCATATATTTTTTTTTTATTTTTGCCTGTAAATTTCAAGCATATTTATTTCCATAGTTCACAAGTATTTTTTGTGACATTTTGTCTATTCATTACTACTTGTTTTGTGGTGTTTTTAATTTTCTAATGATATGAATCGGGTAATAATTTAAATGCTGAATTAAAAAAACACTGGCTTTACTCTAATGAATTGAATTGAGGTGAATCATGTTCACCTGGAAGTTAAAAAAAAAATGTCATTGCCTTCAGGTGAGTCCAGCAAAATAGCAACTGATCCGAATTGTATAGGCCTAGTAATAATTTCAATTTTCATCATTTTATAATAATAATAATAGTAATAATAAAGCTTATTGTTATAGCGCCAACATATTCCGCAATACTTTACAATTAAGCGGAGGCTTGTACAGACTAACAAAAAAAAAATAGCACATAGTTCAGCAGCTATAGTAGGAATGAGGGCCCTGCTTGAAAGCTTACAATCTATAGGGAAACAGGTGGACACAAAAGGTAAAGCGTGCTTGTAGTATCTTGTCCGGTCATCGTTATGGTAAATTATTGATTGCATATAAAGATGAATGAGACGGTAATTAGACAGTAACCTTTTAGGTGCACTTACGTGCTATTGTTTGTGTGAAGGATGTGAGGACAGAAATAGGAAGGAGAAGGTCATGAACTGCATTTAGAAGGTGGGACAGGGAAGAGATAGGTTAGTGAGTTAAGATGATAAGCTTGTCTGAAGAGATGTGTTTTTAATGCACGCTTAAAAACTTGGGGGCTGGATGTTAGTCGCATTCTTTAGGGTAGTGCATTCCAGAAAACTGGAGCGGCACGAGAAAAATCTTGGATGCAGAGGTGTGAGGTTCATATTATGGATGATGTTAGTCTAAGATCATTTGCGGAATGGAGGGGGCGGGTAGGATGATAGACAGATAAGGGATGAGATATAGGGTGGTGCAGAACTGCGGAGGGCTTTGTGGGTGAGGGATATGAATTTGTATTGTATTCTGTAGCTGATAGGTAGCCAGTGTAGTGACTGGCAGAAGGTGGAGGCATCAGTGAAGCAGCTGGACAGGAATATGACCCTGGCTGCTGCATTCAGGATGAATTGAAGAGGGGAGAGTTTGGTCAGAGGGAGACTGATCAGTAAAGAGTTGCAATAGTCCACATGAGAATGAATAAGAAAGAGCGACAATAAGGGTTTTTTGCAGTTTTGATGTTGAGAAATGGTCGGATTCTGGAGATGTTTTTAACATGCAGATGACATGTGCGAGTGAGTGATTGTATATGGGGAATGAAGGAAAGTTCTGAGTCAAATATAACCCCAAGAAAGCGAGCATGCCGCTTGGGAATAATGATTAAATCATCAAAGGTAATTAAGATGTTGGGTGTAGGTTGGTTAGTAGAGGGAGAAAAACACAAAAAAACTCAGTTTTGGAGAGATTTAGTTTCAGATAGCGGGAGGACATA
Source organism: Anomaloglossus baeobatrachus (assembly GCF_048569485.1). NCBI lineage: Eukaryota > Metazoa > Chordata > Amphibia > Anura > Aromobatidae > Anomaloglossus > Anomaloglossus baeobatrachus. The sequence goes on from NC_134355.1 coordinate 396,849,155, forward strand.
ATTTGGGAGAAAACAGACAGAAAATCCCTGGTATTTCGTGATAACGAGAGAAATGATGTGTATAATTGGGTGTCATCAGCATAGAAATGATACTGGAAGCCAAACTGCTGATGGTTTGCCAATCGAGGCGGTGTATACAAAGAAGAGGAGGGGACCCAAAACTGAGCCTTGAGGAACCTTGAAGGTGAGGGGGAGAGGAGTAAAAGCCAGCAAAGGAAACAGTAAAGGAGCGGTCAGAGAGACAGGAGGAGAACCCGGCAAGAGCAGTGTCCTTGAGGCCAATTGAGAGGATCATGGTGAAGAGTTGGTGATTCACAGTGTCAAAAGCAGCTGAGAGATCTAAGAGAAACAATAGGGAGTAGTGGCCATTTGATTTTGCTATAAAAAACACAAAACAACAGTTTTGAAATTGTCCAATTTTCAATCTTATTTCACTTTAAAATCTGTTCAAAAGAGTGGAGTTTACATCCGAAATGAACACAGTAGGAGTTCTAAGTGCCCATGTTTGAAGTACGTTAAATAAGGAACTTTGAAAAAGAATTTTCTTTAAAGTTATTTTTCTATTTTTGTTATATTTCTTGCTATTTTAATTGCTTTCTGCATCTCAGTCTCTGAAAGCAATCTTTGATCATGAATTTAATTTCCAGCACTAGGAAACAGCCTATTGTGGTAATGCAAGAATGAGCACAATTCCCTCCAAATCAGACAAACTCATCATTTTGTGACCTTTTCTAACTACACAACAATTTTACATTAGTTAACAATATTTTCCTGCTATCTTAATGCTTGTTTAATAAATAAATAGTGTTTTTAAAAGCACAAGACATATTTTTGTGTATGTAGCAACTCATACTGACATGGTGCAAACTTTTAAACTGTTCTTCAATTAACCAAAATACTACCAGATATTATCATTATTCTTTATGTTAATTATATTCTAAAATATAAATTATATAATTATATTGATAAGTATTATCATTACCAGGGCAATCACACTACAAGTATTTATTTTATTGAAACAACAAATAAGTCAAAGGACTTCTAAATAACATATGGATACTAGATATGGGTTAGCTTGGATGCCCGTTACTCGAGTCAAGTAGGTCAGATGCTGTGAAATGGCTCAACTCAAGTATTGAATATTATGGAATTTAATCTGTGGGAAGTTTGGCTCTCCGCTCGCGTACAGCCAGCCAACTACATCCAAAAAAAATTATGTTTATCCTCTGGGAGAGGTATTTAGACACTGCAAATGGCTCTCAGTGGGGTGTTAGCTCCCATCTTTCAGTATAGGGAACCAGCTCATTGTCTTCTTGTTTAACAGACAAAACATTTGAGCAACAGTGATACTCAGCCAAGCTCCGCGAGTATCCAAGCACCCCGATGATCTATTGAGTATCATGTAGTAGCGAGCACGCTCACTCATCACTAATTGAAACCCAAAGGATTAGAGAAATTACTACTTAAAAAAAGACCAAAAAAACTGTCCAGCATCTGATGTTGCATTTACAAAGTCTTGACAGCACCTCTCCTTTTGTGTCAATATTTTTATACAAATAAGATATCTATTATTATAGTATAGCATTTGTTCATGCTTAGTGCTATACAAAATTCAAGGAAAATTCATGGTTTCCTCCTAATAATAATCTATGGTAAGTCACTGCCATTAAAAAGTTTATTTTTTTTTACAGGTGGGATTAGTAATAAAATGAGACTAAATTATCTGAGGATCCTGTTAATAAAGTTTTACAATATTTGCTAGAGCACAGAGATACACAGACGAGCAAAAGGGTAACAATGTTTTGAACTTTTGATTTTCAATCTATATATCTTACCATCCAATACAGCTTTGAATGCGATACTACTTTTATTTTACAAACAATTATCTTAGCTATCTCATGCATACATTTGACTTGCAACTATTAAGCATATGATTAGTTATGTGGAGTCTTGTCATGTCACTGCATTGTTACTGTTTTGCTTTTGTATACTACAAATTACAACACATTTTCACATTTCTTAATAACTCAGTGTTTTATCAAGTTGACTCCCAAGCTAAAGATCACTGGTACAAATTGAGGAGCAGCCATGAAGAACATTTTCCAAGAAAAGAGAAACCGCATCATCCAGCACGATAGCAGTTTCTCAGCCAAGAAAATTGCCAAACTTCATCATGTGAGTGCCATGATAGTAAGAAGAATACAAAATAAAGTCTTTCCATCTATTCAAAAGCCAAGAAGTGGAGGTCCTGACAAAATATCGACATCAACAAGTTGGCTCATTACAATGTCAATCAGTTCTAGCGCGACAAATACACCAGTGGTGTTGGCTCGTATGTTTCATACTAGTGATGTCACAAACATCCATGCAAGCACTGTGGGACGCACATTACACAGTAATGAAATGGTAGACAAAAAAAGGTAAAGACACCTTGACTTCAATATCATCACGTGTCCTATGTCATGCACACAGTCCGGCATTGAAGTCCTGCGCAGGCGCACTTTGATCTGACCTGAGCAGGGCAGATCAAAGTATTGTAGTACACCTGCATGGGACCTCAATGCCGGCCTGTGGGCAAGATATCAAAAACTGTGGAAAGAAAGTGCACATAGGGTTTTAACCGATAGAGATAGGTGCAGGGAATAGGACAGGTACTCACCTGCTTCAGTTGTGACAGGCACAACTCCTTGTCAGCATGGAAAATGGTAAATTAATACAAAAGTGGTCAGCTGCAGCCCCGATATTGCAACAAGATGGGGGATGATCAAAACAAATCGGGTTAAATGCTGCGCTAAAAAACACAATCCAAAGATATATCGTGAATTCCTTTTCTTTATTTTCACAGGTCAACGCATTTCAAAGGCATCTCCACCTTCTTCATCAGGACAAACGTTAGAAAAGAACAGCACCTGTTGCTGATGCTGTTCTTTTCTAACTTTTGTCCTGATGAAGGCGGAGATGCCTTTGAAACGCGTTGACCTGTGAAAATAAAGAAAAGGAATTCATGATATATCTTTGGATTGTGGTTTTTAGCGCAGCATTTAACCCGATTTCTTTTGATCATCCCCCGGCCTGTGTGCAAGACATAGGATGCGTCATGCACCCCTGCTTCAGAATAAGGAGGACAAAGATGACTGAAAGAGGAGGAGCCAGATCCAGAGATCGTAGACACCCATCCGATGAGTCTGCACCGCACCAAACATTAGGTGAGCATTATAAAGGGATTTTTACATTCTACACAGCGGCCTGGGCTCTTATATACAGTATGTTAGAATCCTGTATATAAGAGCCGACTGGTGGTGGCCGCAGCTTATAGGCCCCAAATCTGGTGACAGGTTCCCTTTAATGTTCTGATAATCTCAGACAGAAAAATAAATGGAAAGATAGTACTAGTCTTTGTTTTCTTTATTATTATCTTATTATTTATTACAGTATTATTATAGTGGGTCGCTTACATCTGTGTATAAAGATGCCAACTGGATTCCTAAATAAATCGAATTGCACTAGCACCCATGTTATGGGTAGGCAGTGCTTATCTGCGATATTTTCCTGAGCTGTATTTGGACTGAGGAAAATATCACAGCATGCTGTGTATGATTTTGTAAAACAGTCAAGACTCACCAATGCAAGTCAATGATTGTGAAAAAAATGGACTAGACACGGACCATCTGTATGCGATTCATTTTTTATGGATATTTTGCCATCCTGTAGCATTGGTCCTGCAAATCATTGTACAATAATAATCGCTGAGAAAAAATAGGCATTGCATATGGCGGGCATACGGATGATAGGCGCCTAAAAAAAATCACACACTCACATGACTTAAGAAATATTAAACTGATTTCACTTCTACTTTTTTGGATGAGAATGGGACCAATCTTTTTATACATAGATGTGAGTGAACCCTTAGTAGTAGTAGTATCATCATCATCTGAGTTTTTAACTGTTGATCAGAAAGCAATGGCATAAAATATTTGTGTGGGCTTTCAAAAATAACATGTGTGAAACATTCATTGCGTTTTAAACATTTTAGCAGAAAACAGCTTGAAGCACAACTAAAACAAAATATGAGGTATATAGATTCAGTATATGAGACTTAGGGGTGCGTTACACGCTGCGACATCACTAGCATTTGCTGGTGATGTTGAGTGTGATAGCACCCGCCCCCATCGTATGGCCGATATGTGGTGATCGCTGCCGTAGCGAACATTATCGCTACGGCAGCGTCACATGCACATACCTGCCTAGCGACGTCGCTGTGACCGGCCAACCGCCTACTTTCTAAGGGGGTGGTTCGTTCGGCGTCACAGCGACGTCACTAAGCAGCCGCCCAATCAAAGTGGAGGGGTGGAGATGAGCGGGACGAACATCCCACCCACCTGCTTCCTTCCTCATTGCTGACGGGATGCTGGTGAGGTGAGATTCCTCATTCCTGCGGTGTCACACGGAGCGATGTGTGCTGCCGCAGGAACGATGAACAACATCGTTACTACAGCAGCAACGATAATTGGGAATAGGGGGGATGTCACCGATTAGCGATTTTGAACATTTTTGCAACGATTCAAAGTCACTAATAGGTGTCACACGCAACGACATAGCTACCAAGGCCGGATGTGCGTCACAAATTCCGTGACCCCAACGAGATCGCTTTAGCGATGTCGTAGCGTGTAAAGCTACCCTTTGACACTATCACTCATTTGAAATGCTACTAAGGATACCACTTAAGAGGACAACTCAATTATACTGCTTATTCCAAAAATTAACTTGTCTGCATTGCATGTAAATTAACATATCATCTATGATGCTTAACTCTTGCAGATCAGCTGTCACTCTAAGCTCTCTTTACCGGCCCTAAAGATACATGATTATTTTTTCGTGTTCAAAACATTATAAAAGTAGACATAAAATTGCAATGTCTTCATTTAAATTCTGTTTGGGCAGTAAACACTGTTTTTCTAGCAATTTCTTGAGATGACATTCTATTTGCTTGTGATTCTGTTTCTCTCCTTCTGCTTCCTTGTCTCAGACTAACAGCACTGCCTTCTGGGGTGCCTATGGCATAAAACAGGCAAAAGAGAGCTGATTCAGTTGTGCATATAAATATGATGTGTTGAACCATAATAGAGTTTCAGAAAATATATTTGAAAAAAAGTCCATTTTCGCTTGCCAAAAAAAGAATATGAACACATTTATCCCATTAATGAGCAGCCTAAAGAATCAGAATTGTAAATATACAGAAACATAACAGATTATCTACTCATTTCTATTGCACCTTTTTTATTGTGGTAAGAGAAAAATATTGCATGACTAATTTTGAACCATAATATTTGATTGCTTTTGATTATATCAACTATATGTATTACCAAAAAACGCCAATTTCGGCCCAAAATTAATCCTGGATATCTACGCGGATGCGTGTCTACATATAAGGCTGTGGGAACTTGAATTCAATGCTTTAAAATGGTGATAGATGGAATAAGGGGATTAGAGCAAGCACATTACACTTACCAGTCTCTGCGCAGCTGTAACGCTACTTTCGGGGCCTCTCATTATCCTCATGCATATGCATTGCTTCCCCCACCCACCAGCAGTCCCGGTGTCTGTGATTGGCTGCAGTCAGACTGCTCCCCCACCCTGTGTGACAGCATGCCTAACTGCTTTCAATCATAGATGCTGTGTGCATGCCTATATTAGTGTAAAAATAAAACAATTAAAAAAATTGGCATAGGGTCTCCCATATTATGATACCAAACACAGATAAAGCATAGTCGTATGCTTTATCTGTGCTGGATATCATAATATGGGGACATCCTATGCCTATTTTTTCATTTTTTTTATTTTTTATTTTCACACCACGATAGGGACACACACAGCATCTGTGATTGAAAGAAGTCAGACATGCTGTCACACAGAGTGGGGGAGCAGTCTGACTGCAACCAATCACAGACCCCAGGACTGCTGGTGGGTTGGGGAAGCAGTGAATATATATGAAGGATAATGAGAAGCTCTCAAAGTAGTATGAGCACCCCGGAAGTAGTATTTCAGCCGTGCGGGAGACTGGTAAGTATAACGTACCTGCTTTTCCCCTTTTTTTCCTTATTTGACCTTCATTTTTTTAATTATCTGAGTTGCCATATCTGGATAGTTACCTGCAGCTCCCTGAGAACTCCAGGTCCAGGGTCAGTGCATGGGTACTTTTTAATCCGCGCTGATCCTGACTTTTACAGTCTGGGTCTGCCCATCACTAATTACCAATCACTATGTACTTATATTTCACATAAAAATCATGCACTGTACTTGCTTGGGTTTTAACAAGGAGATGTACATCGATCAGGAGTAAAAATACCGAATGTGCACCAGGTTTAGCCACACAGGGGCCCATGGGGGAAATAAAATCAGTTACATTTTATTTTGCTTTGATGTTGCGTTGATTGTTTCACATTCTCCTTCTTTGATTTAGAATGTTGGGACAAGGGCTACCACATTACTCTATCCTTTCCATATACTTAATGGGATTTTCTCAAGAACAACGTATATTTTAATCAATAGATTTTGGAATAATAATAATAATAATAATTTCCACATTTGGCTGTGTTTAACAAAATTGTTCCTTTGCTGAGATATTCTCATATATGTTCCCCTGCAATGTACTGTGTAATGGCTGAACGTTTAGGGACATGGATCGATCATACCACAGCTCCTGATACCTAATTTCACTGACATTAAGTATTATACTGATCCTTCCTTCCCTATTTAATTTATATAGTCTATTATTTGCTAAGTTAAGTAAACCTATTACATATGTTTATGTTTAATTTTGTATTGAAATCTGATGTTCTGTTTCCTTACATTGTTATATTGCTCTGAATAGAGATGAGAAAACCCGAGGTTTGATTTTTGAACCGAACACCAACTTAAAAAATCAAGGTTCGGGTTTCGGAAGTTTTACATGCAAACTTCCTAGCGCGAGCAACACTGTGCTCAGGTTTCTTTGATGCTCAGCCATGTGCGAGCCGCTTGCAGTGTTTGAACAGCGCACACTGGCGGTAACAGCATGATTACATTTAGTGTGCAACCCAAAAAATTGTTTGAAAAATCTTGCCACCTTTTCCCGGATGTGATCTGCTTATGGCTGGCTGTTAATGGGCCGAGACTCAAACTGCCAATCAGTTACTTGCTCCGGGGTTCGGGTCAAGCTCGAGTCAATGAAAGCTCAGGTCATTTGCTGCCAGCGAACTGAAGTTCCACAGAACCGCTTATCTCTAGCTATGAATGCATGTATATTGAATGTTTTATTCATTCAAAACATTATTTCTAAAGAAAACATGACACAAATTAATTTTATTCAAGTTAGGGGTATTGTTCACACGTCATTTCTGGTCTAAAACAACAAAACTGCAGTCACTCTATGTGAACCTTCACAATGCATGCACTGTGTGCTGTGAGGTTCTCCAGTGACAGCTCCAGGAATGACGATCAAGTTATCTTTAGTAGGCGATATGGATACTACTGCCTCAAATTCTACTAGACTATTTCCAGCCTTGTACACTACACTTGCATTGAGTGCACTCGAAGCAGTCTAATCGGATTCTGGCTGGGAGTATGAATATTGCATATTTACAGCCTACGTGACTGCCACTCCTGGAGAATCCTCAGCGAACAGTGTGCACAATGTGAGGATTCAAAAGTCTGCAGTCTCATAGAGTAACTCCATACTTGTTGTTTGAGATTGCACAACCCTTTTAAATGAAATAAACATATGTACTGTAAATATAGCCGAAGATTTCACTGCAAAAATAATACCATACATTTGAGCTTTCACTTGCAAAGGGTAAAATACATGTTGACTTTTGCAGCATAAACTGACATATTGTGGATCTAAAATCCGCAGTGCTATTTAATTTATTATGTGAACATTTTTTGCAATGTTTGAGTGAGGTTTATAAATGTCATACAGAATTCTGCTCTTGTATAAAGCAGCAGATTTTTCCTTTAGAAAATCCAGATTTAACTGTATGTTCTATACATGGGAACGTATGCTTAATCAGCGTTATGCACATTTCCCATATCCGTGTTTCATAGTTTATGTTTGGATCACAATGGCAAGATGCCTAACCTGATCTAACAACCTCATGGTTCATAATGTATGCTGTTGCTGTTGATAAATACAGTGGAACCTTGGATTACAAGTATAATTGGTTCCGGGACTGTGCTCTTAAACCAAGTTACTCTTATAACAAAGCAAATTTTTTCCATAGGAAATAATTGAAACGCAAACAATTCATTCCACAACCCAAAATTATTTACTGTGTTTATACAAACTTATTACAGTAATACAAAATAATTTACTGTATTCTTATAAAATTATTACAGTACACTAATACAAAATACCATACAGTACAAAACATACAAAACAAATTAAACTGCACGTTAGCTTACAGTAGAATTGTTGGCGTGCGCCAGGTACAGTATAGAGAGAAAAAATGATGTATAAACATGACAAGCTTTATTCTACTACAATACACACAAAAAACACACCCCAAATCTATTCTCCCCAAAATAAGGATATGTCAGCAAGGTAATGATGATAAAATATAACTTTTAATTATTCCATTAAAAACAGGGGAAATAAACAAACAACATATAAATTTGGTGATAAGCCGATACTGAATGTAATTATCATAAACCGCAGTGTCAATCTGACCTGTATCAGTAAAGGCAAAAAGGCCCACTAAATCATACAACAGTGCAGGGGCTCATAAAAGGGTGCCAATGATAACCCTAATAAATATGACATAAAATGGATGGATCTCACCGGTATAGCTTCATACTCTCTTTTCAGGTGAAAGCAGGATCTCAGAGGGGGAGCCACTTATACATGGCTACCAAATAACCCCTCAAGTGACCATCCAATGGTGGCATACTCCAGTCTCCCAAAAAAAATATATAAAACAAATTAAACTGCACGTTAGCTTACAGTAGAATTGTTGGTGTGCGTGAGGTACAGTATAGAGAAAAAAAATGATGTATAAACATGACAACCTTTATTCTACTACAATGCACAAAAAAAACACCCCCCAAATCTATTCTCCCCAAAATAAGGGCATAACTAAGCCAAATGGGGGCTAGGAATACTGCCCAGGCAATTAGATTACAGTACAAGCAATGTGCTGTACTGGTTAGCAGAAAGAAAGTATGGCACTGTATACAGAAATGAAAATTGATAGACATGCTATATAGTATATACTGTACTGTACAATGGTATATTGTATACAGTACATATATACAGAAAGTTACCTCCAGAGCGCGGTGAAAGGACAGAACCGAAAGTGTATACAGTTAGTATTTGCTCTTATTGCAAATCATTGCTCTTAAACCAAGTTACAATTTTTTTAAAAAGCTTTGCTTGTTTTGCAAAACGCTCTCAAACCAAGTTACTGTTTATCCAAGGTTCCACTGTACTTGGACTGTTAAACACACATATGCAAAGCCAGCAATAATCCCAAAGAAAACAAAAAGTTGTGACATTACTTTTTTATTTACAGAGTAGGCTTTTTTGTGACACCCAGAATTTTCTAAAAACATAATTCATGTACTTAGATGAACCATGTAGGCTTAAATACCTTCTCTTTGGAGGTTTACCAATGCATTTACAAAGCCTTCTGTCCATTAATATACTGTATATAGTCGATATGCTATCCTGTTTTTCCAAAAATAAGCCCTCCACCAAAAATAAGCCCTAGTTAGTCAGCATCTCCAGCTCTAGGTTATTTCACTAATATCACAAAGACATAACCTAATGCTGGAGGCACTGGAATAGGCATAATGTAGCTCGTAAATCATCCTGCTGCTTCCTCCCACCATGGCAGGGTAAAATCTGCTCACCCAATGCCACGTCCCACTTCCTGAGTGTTGTCACTTGGTTCTTCTTGCCTCCAGGCCACTACTGCAATATGATGTTTGCTTTGTTGCCGCTCCTGAGTCTCATCTCCTGAGTGCTGCCTCCTGGATCCTGCCTCCCAGATGTTACTGCGCTATGGTGTGGGCTTGGTTGTCGCTCCAGAGTCTCACCTCCTGACTCTCGAGCCTCTTGGATCCCACCTCCCGGCCGTCCCTGCTCATTCCCACAGGAACAGCCATGTGTGACATCATTCCCATCATTCCCAATTTCTGCTCCAAACTACCGCCTTCTGCCCCCTCTGTCTGCATAGAGAAGAAGATTGCCACTGTCACACAAAGTGTTTTGAGAGTGCTGGTAAGTGTACCATAATAGACACTGCTCCAGCAATTGTGAATGTAAGTTAGGGTTATGGTTACTAACCCTTAAGCTGTCCATACACCTTCAAGGTAAATTAAGGCATAAATATTATTGTGGCTCATTGAAAAAGTAAACCCTCCCCAAAAATAAGCCCTAGCCCTTCTATTGGAAATGAAAATAGTATAAGTCCTTGTCTTATTTTTGGAAAAACACGTTATATAGCCTGATGATAATGATTTGCATTCTATTATACTCTATTTCTGAATTACTATTTTTATTACTTTGCATTTGAATTATTTCCATATCTATTCTGGTTCTAATTTGCAGAATCAAATGTATCTTAAGATTTCTTGGAAACAAGAACCAATACTCTACCAAGTATCATTATTATGCTGTGTGGCATTACTATTTGATTATACCAGGTGATCGCCTTATGACATTTAAGACTAATTAAAGTTCCTTACAATGCAGATGACTGCAGTCTAAGGTATAAAAACAGTTTCATGTGAAAGAGAAATGTATAACTTTCTGCTGTATTATAATATATATAGTTCAATATAAGGCACAGCATTGATTTTTAAGTTGCTGAGTTGGTTCAGAACTATCATTTTTCAAATATCTCGAACTAAGAATGTGGAAAAGCCTCTTTTATTTCTAAAATCTAAAAAGTAGTGGAAGAAAGACAGGCGCATAGGGTTTTAATCGATAAACAACAGGAGGATTATAGGGTGCACTCACCTATAGATGTTGTGAACAGTCACAACATCTGATGGAGCATAGAAACTGATGTAGACAGCTGCGGACCCGTCAAATTGGAAGAGACACTTCTATGGAAAATCGGGGATCATCGCCGCGCTTATCACCATTAAATCCAATGGATATTTTTCATGTCATTTATTGAAGGAGTACAACAAGTCTACGCGTTTCAGGGGTCTCAGCCCCCTTCCTCAGGACAAGTAAATAATGACACAGAAGATCTCAAGACCTGAAAAATATCCATTGGATTTAATGGTGATAAGCGCGGCGATGATCCCTGATTTTCCATAGAAATGTCTGTTCTTTTATTTCTATAGCATAGTCATCACAATCAACATGCCTAGGAACATAAATAAGAAAATTAAAACAATAAAACAAACTATTTTTACTTAAACAGGACCATCCAAAGACTTTAAATTAAAGATCTGAATAACTCACATATTTGCTTGCAAAGTCACTGTAAAACGTCATTATATACTAATCAGCAGCACATGATTTTGCAGCTGCAGGAGCAAGGAGCCAGATCTCAGACATTCGAATGTACCATAGTCAGATTTTTTTAATATCTCTGCCTTCCGGATTGCTATATTCACAGCACTCAACAAGCACAGATTAGGAAGTGCAGATAGTGATTCCCCCTCCTGTCCTAATGATTCTGTGATTGCTCAGGAATGGGAGAGAGAAGGAGCTGCTGGATTACACGCAAATCAGCTCTTCCCCAGGAGACTAAATTTGTCCTGTAACTTTGAATAATAGACAAGCCCCAGATTCGGTGTTAATCTGATAAAAAAAACATTATAGAGAACCTGTCACCAGGTTTTTCCCATATTAGCTGCGGCCACCACCAGTAACCTCTTTTATATAGTATTCTAGAATGCTACATGTAAGTCCCCAAGCCGATCTACATAACATAAAAAAGATCACTTATTATACTCACCTGCTTGGTGGTCCAGTCCGATGGTCTTGATCCGGCACCTCCTCTCTGCTTGCGATCACCATCGTCTTTCCCTGCTTTGTGTGGATTACATATCTTACATCATCCACAGAATGTCCTACATTGCACTCCTGGACACGAGCAGTTCCCTCTTCTTGCTTAGGGCAGAGCAAATACTGTAATGTGCAGGTGCGGTGAAAAGTCGAAGAACGTCCAAGCATGTGCACTACAATACTTTGCTATGCCCTCGGCAGGAAAGAGAAACGTGCGCGTATGCAGGAGCACAATGGAAGCCACTGTGTGGATGATGTAAGACGTGTCATCCACACAAAGCAGGGAAAGAGGACTATGATTGCAAGCATAAAGGAGGCACTAGAACAAGATAAGCGATGCAGATTGGACCAGAATACCCCGCTGGTGAGTATAGTAAAAGGTCTTGTTTATGTTATTGAGATCGGCTTGGTGACATATAGTTGAAACCAGAAGTTTACATAAACTATCTAAAGGGACACATATGCATGTTTTTCTCACTATATAATATGAAATCAGAATAAACCTTTTTTTTTTAGGTCAATTAGGATTACTAAAATTATTTATATTTGCCAAATACCAGAATAATGAGAGAGAGAATGTTTTAAGGCATTTTTATTATTTTTTTGGAAAGTCAAAAGTTTACATACATTTCATTAGTATTCGGTACCATTGCCCTTTCTCTGTATGACTTGGGTCAAACAATTTGGATATCCTTCCACAAGCTTCTCATAATAGTTGATAGGAATTTGAGCCCATTTTTCCTCACAAAACTGGTGTAACGGAGCCATGTTTGTAGGTCGCTTTGCACGTACCTGCCTTTTTAGCTTTACCCATAAATTTTCATTAGGATTGAGATCAGGGATTTGCGATGGCCACTTCAAAATGTTGACTTTGTTATTCTTTAGCCACTTTGGCAATATTCTTCAGGTCATTGCCTAATTGAAAGATCCATTTCTGCCCATGCTTTAAGTTCCTGGCTGATGTCTTGAGATGTTTCAGTATTGCCACATAATCTTCTTTCCTAATGATGCCAGCTATTTTGTGAAGTGCAGTCCCTCCTGCAGCAAAGCAACCCTGAAATATGATGCTACCAATAGGATTGAGATCAGGGTTTTATGATGGCCACTCCAAATCATTGACTTTGTTATCCTTATCCTGCTTTGTAACTAGATTGACAGTATGCTTCAGGTCATTGTCCATTTGGAAGACCCATTTCCGCCCAAGCTTTAATCTTTTCCTATCCAGTACAATTCCCTGATTCATCCATTGAAAACCTATTATAGGTTGCCATTACTTATATTTATTGCTGCGTTTGGTAGTGAAAACAGAATGTGCTCAAACCCATTGGCAGAAAACGACATTCGTTGCCACCCATCGGAGTCAACCTCCGTACCCTCGTAATCTTTGTCGCTGACATCACTCAGTTCTGACTGTAAAGCTGTTACATTAGCTATCAAACAAAAGTCGCAGTATTTTAATGGATGTCCATTATCTGAAAAACAATTCAGCAAAAGTAGTGAAATTTTTAAATTCTGCACCCTCAAAATAACCCTAAATCCATTCAAAAAACCTTGGAATCTGAAGAAAATATTTTTTTGTGGACCTGTGTTATGAGCAAAAATATTTTTTTTATATATATCTACCAAATTATTTTAACTATTTGGTATACCAGAGAATTGCAAGATTAGTCTAATTCTCTAAAGAGTTACCACAAGTGGCTGAGAGAAATAGGGGACTAAGTTTGAAGTAAATTGTTTTTTTTTTAAAATTGTGTTCTCCATATTGTTTCTAATTTAATTTGTGTAAATTCATGAACATATAGCTGTATATGGAGAAACTTAAAAAAATGTTTTACTCATGTTCCCACTTATCTGTCTCACTGCCACCATTGTCCACTGTCTAATCTTCTGATCTGACTGATCTCTTCTCCTTCCTCCAATGTGATGTCTTCTTTTTCCATCTTAACTAGGGATTTTGATGCCAAGTAGTCTTCTGATCTCACTACTTAAGTTGTCACCTCATGACAATACAACTTGCATTGCCCAAGGTACAGTTAGCACCTCAGGTGATGCACATTGTGATTAGTTGATGTCACAATGTTTGCCATAATGTTAAAGTCTAACTAGATACCAGACGTCCTAGTTCAAAGGGACAATAGCAAAACAGGATGTTGCCTGGGGAAGGAAGCAAAGGACTCCCCCCTGTTTACCCCATGTAATCACCTCCTTCTGTATCCCCATACATTCTTAGTTTATACCCTACCCTACATTTGAAAATCAATAAAAAACATTTGAAAGAGGAATCAAAGGAGGAATGAAAGAAGAATCAGACAGGAGACTTCAGCGGCGTGACTGTTGAGTGACTAGAGCACAATGAGAAACATTCGATTTACATTGTATAATTCAATAAGAGTGATCTGCTTAATTAAAATTTTAGCAGATTTTCTAATATCTAACAAATGAGAAATATTGCATTATAAAATTATCTAAAGAAAAGAAAGTTTTACATTGAAAGAATATTAGACTTTAATTGGATATTAAGTTTAGTACTGACTTTTTTTCATAGTGAAAAATTATCAGCTCCTTGATTTTGCAAAATAGCCCCAACTGCAGTTTCACTTATCAATCAAATCCAAGTTACATGCAGGGCACCTTAACCATCATTCACAGAACAGTGAAGCAGAGGGAAACTTGGCAGTACATGACATCTAAGCATTTTTTTATTTATAACTCTTTACATTGAAGTCACAATATACATGTCTCACTTTCTACGTCCTTTCTCTAGGTGACGCTTTTAGTGACCTTGTTATATTTTCACATTCTATTGGACACTATTTGAATGATATGAGGACAGATTGTGCAATGCAAGAAATGATTGCAATTTTATGATGAAATTACAGTTATACTTTTCTAAAATTACATATCGACTTACAGCATAATCTTTTTTTTAGTTGTATTTTTGTAAAGGTTACTCCATAATGCCCAATATTTATTTTATGAAACCATTATATTAAAATATATTATATATTATATAAATAAAATAGATTGCTTCATATGAGTTCAAACTATTACAAACATTGATTTACTGTATCTCAATTGATTATATTGTCTTGATCAGTACCTTTAACTTTCCTGGATTTAAATGGCACTCATATTATTATTATATTAATTTCTGTAGATGATAAGGATCATCACTAGTTTTATAGTTTTAAATAATTCTACGTTGAATAGGGCTGAGCTCTTTCCATACTGGTGCATTTTCATTTTTAGCTGTAACTGATGCACATTGTCATCAGTTTATGTGGCATAAAAAGGGAATACCCTTTTCATACCCATGTGCACCCCATAAAAATTAAAAAGCCTATACTCACCTCCGATGCCGCCACGGTTTCAGTGATGATGTGACTCACGTTCATGGGGCCCTAATGACATTTTTATGACATTTGAGCCCTGTGTCCAACTAGTCTTGGTCTCCTTCTCCAATCCTTGGAACATTTAAGTAATTAACAGGAAATAAGCACTGCAGCTGCCACTCACTTCCTGTTACTTACTTAACCATACAAAGGTGGGGAGAAGGATGCCAGTGCTGATTGGTCAACTTGGCTTCTTCACATTTTTTGGGGCCACCATTCCAGACCTGTATAATGAGTGTTGCATAGTGCTTGCATTGACATCTATGACCTCGCTAATATGAATCATACCAGCCACATTTACTGCCATTTGTTACACCAGAGCTGAAAAACCTTGTGATGAGATTACTTGTTGACTCCAATATTTGCTTGAACATCCACCTCTTGGCCTTTGAATGGATATACTGACTTAATTTAGCATTTTTCCAACTCTCGTGTCACTCACATGATGCATTATGGCAATTTTATTGAGAATCAGCTGAATGATTCCATGAGCTGGCTGATGCTGCTTCTCTATTCTTGGAAAATCTTCTTCATGGCTGCTCCATGATTTAAACCAGTGATTTATTTTGCTTGGGAATTAACCTAATAACTCACTGAGCTATTAGGAAATGTGAGAACAGGTTGTATTTTGACGTGTACATAAACAAAAAGATTTTTCCACCACCAGGAGCAAAACTATAACAATGAAGTGACAGGACAAGAATTTGCATAACAAGTCATATGCTAAATAGTTGCAAGTTAAATTTATGTATGAGATAGCCAAGATAATCGTCTATAAAATGATGGTAGTATCAGATTCAAAGCTGTAGTGTATGATGAAATATGGTGCTTGAAATTCAAAAGTTTAAAACATTGTTACCCTTTTGCTCATTAGTGTAAGCATCCTGACACAGGCATGCTAGGCATGTTTCTCTCCACAACAGGAAATGTTACCCCAATGACAAATTTCCTGATTCCATCACTGGTTGATTCTTTTTTTTTGCTGTACTTCATTCTTTCTGTTCTCTAAATACACTAGCATTGCAGCTACTCAACCATAAAGTTAAAAAAACTATCTTATTATAACATTTCAAGGAAACTAATATTTGTAAAAAAAAAAAATGCTGGGCATAAGAGACTAAATTCCAGTATTTACATTAATTGCTTCAAATCAATTTGAAGATAAAATACAATCAATCTCAATCTTTCCAGGAGATATGTTATTTGACTGGTGGGCCCCTCACATGATAACACATTTTGATTACATTAAACACCCTTCTTTACAATTATTGTTTTCAAGCAAAAAAAAAAAAACATACAAAGTACAAAGTGCATTTTCTTTGTTGATGCATATATTTCTAAATAGTTGAAATTTTGTGTTTCGTTATTATATGCTGTGAAATAGTTTTGCTTATTTAGGAATTCTTTCAGTATACAAAATGCTAATGAGCTTATAATGCATTTTTTCCTTACTAATCATACTAATCACAATATTATTATCTTTTGAATGTTCTTTTTGGTATAATTTTCTTTCTCAATTGATTACAAGTTGGATATTAATATTGCTGTGTTTAATATAATATAATTACAACAGCCTTTTACCAATCCCAGATCATGGTAAAACGTTTCGTTCATTACAAATGAAAGCCAGGTGGTTCTACCATGTGATTGTTAACCTATTGTCATCTTTCAAACACTGGCAAGACAATCGCTGTGATCACTCCAGCACTGAATAATAGTTGCTTATCTTTAGGCTCCAAGTCTCACAATGTTTGGAATGGCACTAGTGGATGTCTCTCAGTCCCTTACTTTGGGGTTAGCAGAGTTAGGGAATTTGGTTAACAGAGAGATACAGTATAACACAACATATTGCAATATATAAATTATTGTATAATCTTTTCTGGCTAAATGCATTTCGGAGTAACATTGCACTCATTCATTAGCAGCATAATATTCATATTTCACTCTTTCATTATATTTCATTATATTCCTAAGCAAGAATCTATTTTGTCTGATGAAGACCCAAATATAGCGGTTGAAACGTTACATTTTAGATTTTTTGGATTGCCTGAAAATAAAGTCCGTATATTAATTTTGGTGTGCCAAGTGTTTTCTATATTTAACCCCTTCAGCCCCCAGCCTGTTTTCACCTTAAAGACCAGGCCATTTTTTGCAATTTTGACAAGTGTCACTTTGACAGGTTATAACTCTGGAACACTTCAACGGATCCTGGCGATTCTGAGATTGTTTTTTCGTGACATATTGCACTTCATGTCAGTGGTAAATTTAGGCCGATATGTTTTGCGTTTATTTGTGAAAATTTCGGAAATTTGGCGAAAATTTTGAAAATTTTGCAATTTTCAAAATTTGAAATTTTATGCCCATAAATCTGAGAGATATGTCACACAAAAAAGTTACTAAATAACATTTCCCACATGTCTACTTTACACCAGCGCAATTTTTGAAAAAAAAAAAAATTCCGTTAGGAAGTTAGAAGGGTTCAAAGTTCATCACCAATTTCTCATTTTTCCAACAAAATTTACAAAAAAAAATTGTTTAGGTACCACATCACATTTGGAGTGATTTGAGAAACCTAGGCGACAGAAAATACCCAAAAGTGACCCAATTCTAAAATCTGCACCCCTCACTCTGCTCAAAACCACATCCAAGAAGTTTATTAACCCTTTAGGAGCTTCACAGCAACCAAAGCAATGTAGACGAAAAAATGAAAATTTTACTTTTTTAACACAAAAATGTTACTTTAGCCATAAAAATTAGTATTTTCACAAGGGTATCAGGAAAAATGCATCATAAAATGTATCGTGCATGTTCTCCTGAGTACGCAGATACCCCATATGTGGTGGTAATCAAATGTTTGGGGACACAGCAGGACTCGGAAGGCAAGGAGCGCCATTTGAATTTTTGAGTGCAAAATTAGCTGCACCTGTTAGCGGACGTCATGTCGGGTTTGAAGACTCCCTGAGGTGCCTAAACAATGGAGCTCCCCCACAAATGACCCCATTTTGGAAACTAGAGCCCTCAAATATTTTTTCTAGATGTTTGATGTGCACTTTGAACCCCTGGGGGCTTCACAGAAGTTTATAACGTTGAGCCGTGAAAAGAAAAAAAATTTTTTTTACCACAAAACTGTTGCTTCAACCAGGTAGCTTCTTTTATCACAAGGGTATCAGGAAAAAATGCACCATAAAATTTATTGTGCATTTTCTCCTGAGTACGCAGATACCCCATATGTGGTGGTAATCAAATGTTTGGGCACACAGCAGGACTCGGAAGGCAAGGAGCGCCATTTGAATTTTTGAGTGCAAAATTAGCTGCACTCATTAGCAGACACCATGTCGGGTTTGAAGACTCCCTGAGGTGCCTAAACAATGGAGCTCCCCCACAAATGACCCCATTTTGGAAAACTAGAGCCCTCAAATATTTTTTCTAGATGTTTGATGTGCACTTTGAACCCCTGGGGGCTTCACAGAAGTTTATAACGTTGAGCCGTGAAAAGAAAAAAAAAATTTCTTAACAAAAAACTGTTGCTTCAACCAGGTAGCTTTTTTTTATCACAAGGGTATCAGGAAAAAATGCACCATAAAATGTATTGTGCATTTTCTCCTGAGTACGCAGATACCCCATATGTGGTGGAAATCAAATGTTTGGGCGCACGGCAGGACTCGGAAGGCAAGGAGCGCCATTTCACAGCAAAATTGGTTGGAATTATTAGCGGACGCCATGTTTCATTTGGAGACCCCCCTGAAGTGCCTAAACAATGGAGCTCCCCCACAATTGACCCCATTTTGGAAATTAGACCCCTCATGGAATTTATCTAGCTGTTTAGTGAGCACTTTGAACCCCTGGAGGCTTCACAAACGTTTGTAATGTTCAGCCGTGAAAATATTTTATTCTTTTTTTTACCACAAAATTGTTTTTTCAAACAGGTAGCTTTTTTTTCCACAAGGGTATCAGGAAAAAATGCACCATAAAATGTATTGTGCAATTTCTCCTGAGTACACAGGTACCTCATATGTGGTGGGAATCAATTGTTTGGGCGTACGGCGGGGCTCAGAAGAGAAGGAGCGCCAATTCACAGTAAAATTGATTGGAATTATTAGCAGACGCCATGTTTCATTTGGAGACCCCCTGAGGTGCCTAAACAATGGAGCTCCCCCACATGTGATCCCATTTTGGAAACTAGACCCCCCCCCATACAAAAAAAATTAGTTTGGCGAAATAAAAAATACAGACATCAGTAAAAAAAAAAAAAAAAAAGAGCGCCTGCCACTAAGACCAGTGCCAAACGTGAGAGCAATGCACGAGTCTCGCATCGCATCATCTACTGCAGTCTGGAAGCGAGCAACTGCGCTGGATAATGCGATGCGAGAGGGCGGGGCGGCAGATGAGAAAGGGCGCAGCGGATGGAAGATGGGAAAGGGCACAGCGGGTGGAGGAGCGGCAGAGGATGGGAAAGGGCGCAGCGGATGGATGATGGGAAATGGCGCAGCGGATGGATGGGAAATGGCGCAGCGGATGGATGGGAAATGGCGCAGCGGATGGAGGAGTGGCAGAGGATGGGGGGGAAGGCGAGATGGGGATACCTACCTTACAGGATGGATCTAGGCAGCAGGATCACAGCAGACAGAAGAGGCAGCAGATGAAGGAGGCAACAGATCGAGAAGGGTGAGAGGGGGCAGTAGATGGAAAATGGGAGAGAGCAGGCAGCAGATCGGGGAGGGGGGCAGAGTCTGATGGGAGAGACAGATGGCACATGGAGGAGGGGGGACCCCGGGGGGAGGGTGGCTTGCAGCACATGTGGGGGGAGGGTGGCTTGCAGCACATGTGGGGGGAGGGTGGCTTGCTTGCAGCACATGTGGGGGGAGGGTGGCTTGCTTGCAGCACATGTGGGGGGAGGGTGGCTGGCTTGCAGCACATGTAGGGGGAGGGTGGCTGGCTTGCAGCACATGTGGGGGGAGGGTGGCTTGCAGCACATGCCAGCCACCCTCCCCCCACATGTGCTGCAAGCCAGCCACCCTCCCCCCACATGTGCTGCAAGCCAGCCACCCTCCCCCCACATGTGCTGCAAGCCACCCTCCCCCCACATGTGCTGCAAGCCACCCTCCCCCCACGTGGGGGGAGGGTGGCTTGCAGCACATGGAGGGATAGGTGGTGTGGCGATGGAGAAGAAGGGGCAGCCGATGAAGGAGGCGGCGGCGGCCGCCGATCGGGAACAGTGGGGGCCGATTCGGGGGCAGCAGCGGCTGAAAAAGATGGGTGCGGGGACAGTGGCGAGCATGGCGGCGGGGACAGCGGTGGATCGGGAGCGGCGGCGGGGACAGCGGTGGAGCGGGAGCATGGCGGCGGGGACAGCGGTGCATCGGGAGCATGGCGGCGGGGACAGCGGTGCATCGGGAGCATGGCGGCTGGGACAGTGGTGCATCGGGAGCATGGCGGCGGGGACAGCGGTGCATCGGGAGCATGGCGGCGGGGACAGCGGTGAAGCGGGAGCATGGCGGCGGGGACAGCGGTGAAGCAGGAGCATGGCGGCGGGGACAGCGGTGAAGCGGGAGCATGGCGGCAGGGACAGCGGTGGAGCGGGAGCATGGCGGCGGGGACAGCGGTGCATCGGGAGCATGGCGGCGGGGACAGCGGTGCATCGGGAGCATGGCGGCGGGGACAGCGGTGGAGTGGGAGCATGGCGGCGGGGACAGCGGTGCATCGAGAGCATGGCGGCGGGGACAGCGGTGCATCGGGAGCATGGCGGCGGGGACAGCGGTGCATCGGAAGCATGGCGGCGGGGACAGCGGTGGATCGGGAGCGGCGGCGGGGACAGCGGTGGAGCGGGAGCATGGCGGCGGGGACAGCGGTGCATCGGGAGCATGGCGGCGGGGACAGCGGTGTATTGGGAGCATGGCGGCGGGGACAGTGGTGCATCGGAAGCATGGCGGCGGGGACAGCGGTGCATCGGAAGCATGGCGGCGGGGACAGTGGTGCATCGGAAGCATGGCGGCGGGGACAGCGGTGCATCGGAAGCATGGCGGCGGGGACAGCGGTTCATCGGGAGCATGGCGGCGGGGACAGCGGTGAAGTGGCAGCAGCGGCGGGGCGATCGGAGACAGCGGCAGCAGCGGCGGGGCGATCGGAGACAGCGGCGGGGACAGCGGTGAAGCGGGAGCAGCGGCGGGGCGATCGGAGACAGTGGCAGCAGCGGCGGGGCGATCGGAGACAGCGGTGAAGCGGGAGCAGCGGTGGGGCGATCGGAGACAGCGGCGGGGACAGTGGTGAAGCGGGAGCAGCGGCGGGGCGATCGGAGACAGCGGCGGTGAAGCGGGAGCAGCGGCGGGGACAGCGGTGAAGTGGGAGCAGCGGCGGGGCGATCGGGGACAGGGGCGGGCGGCGGGGACAACAACTTACCGCTCTCCTCGGCTTCCAGGGACGGTCACAGGCCGCAGATCCAGATTGATTGGAGAGAGCGGTCACAAGACCGGTCTCTCCAATCAGAGCTGGGGGCGGGTGAAGCATCGATCACCCAGCTCCAGCCAATGGCCAGTGCTACAGCAGCACTGATCAGGGCTGGATTTCAATGTTCCAGCCATTTTCAATGGCTGGAACATTACAGTGGCTGTAATTGGCTGAGCGGCGTTCGTCAGCCAATCACAGCCTCTGTAGGTTCGGGGAGGAGGCACCACCCCTCCTGAGGTCAGGCAGAGGTCCCCTCCTTCCCGAATCTACCGTTTAAGTAAACAAATTTCACTCCCCGGGGCTCCGGGACCGCGATTTCGCCATGACGTACTGAGTACGTCATGGGTCGTTTAGCACCATGTCACCATGACGTACTCAGTACGTCCAAGGTCGTTAAGGGGTTAATGATGGGTTTGAGCCCTTCTGGAGCACCCATAATTCCAAGTGTGCCATAAACCTTATTCTAGTAGTTATTAATGATATCGTCCTCACTATATCACTACTGAGGGCTGTCTAAGGTGACCGCAAATCATGTCTAGCCTTAAAAGGTTCTATGCCAAATGAAATATAGTAGTATAGAAATTCTTCCTATTACGAAGGTATACTAGCAGTGCAGATACTCAACTATATTGTAAAAAAACAAACAAACATATGTATTATGAAATGGTAACGAGAGTAATATTTACACATGTTCTTTTCTCTCTGAGCAATGGGGTAGACAATGTGCTTAAACCACAAACACCTAAAACAATATAGTAAAGAACGTTCTTTAATAATGACTGTTGGATATTGACTCTTTCTTCTTATACTTAGAATCATAAAAAAATACTGCAAGAAAAAGTGACTCTGATTAATTGAAGGTTCCTTTTACTACATTATGCTGCCCTCTGATAAGGAAACAGAAATCTTGTGAATATTTACAATTTAACAGTTAAGTAAAACTAATCAAAAACATTAGTGTGTAATTGCTGCATTCAAGATTGTGTTGCATTTTTTTTTTCATTTTTTAAGCAAAACCAAGTGAACAACACTAATAATAATAATAATAATAATAATAATAATAATAATTTTATGGAGTTAATATATTCCAAACTTTAGAAAACAAAAGGCAAATTCAGAAACAAAATTGTACTGCATAAAAACAAACTTTAATACCACGAGATATTTACTACACCCTCTGATAGCAGCATTATATAGAGGCAGTGACCCGGATTCCAACGACGATTGCTTACTTATCACAGATTTAAAAAAAAAAAAAATATGTGCTGCAGATCTCAGTTCCTGAACATATTTACATAAACTGAGACAATCTCTTGAGCAATAAAAGTACACAAAGCAAATGGGACACTTTTATAAACATCCTGAATAGGACCTGTGCACAATATATACCATATGGGAATAAACAAATTAGAAATAGGAGGAAACCACTATGGCTAAATAGAGTTTTATAGCATGCAATAAATGACAAAAAGAAGGTATATAAAGAAATAAAGCAAGAGGGTAGTTAGAAGGCATTAAATAATTATAGAAAATTAAATAAATTCTGTAAAAAAAACACAAAAAAGCCAAATCAAGGCAGCAAAGATTGGGACTGAGAATGAGACTCATTACCAGAGAAATAAAAATAATAATAAATAATAAAAATAATCCAAAATTATTCTTCAACTACATAAACAGTAGGAAGCTCAAAAATGATAGTGTTGGCCCACAGACTCCATAATAACAGGAACTATACCGCATGGCTGGCGCGTAGTAAAAGTGTTGCCAATATTCAAAAATTGGACAAAATCTGAGCCTGGTAATTGTAGACCAGTAAGTTTAATCTTTACTGTGGGTAAAATTTTTTAGGGGTTCCTAAGAGATACCAGCTTGGAGTATCTCAAAAAGAATAACCTCATGACTGAGTATCAACATGGGTTTCTGAGGGATCGGTCCTGTCAAACTAATCTGATCAGCTTCTTTGAGGAGGTAAGTTCAAGACTGGACCAGGAAAATGCAGTGGATGTTGTCTATATTGATTTGTCAAAGGCGTTTGATACAGCGCCACACAAATGGTTGATACATAAAATGAAATTAATGGAAATAGGGGAAAATATGTGTAACTGGGTTAGGAAACAAAGTGTGGTTATTAATGGAACACACACTGACTGAGACACAGTTAACAGTGGGATACCACAGTATTGGGCCCTCTTCTTTTTTTACATATTTATTATGACCTTGTAAGGGGCATTGAGAGTAGAATTTCAATAATTACAGGTGATACTAAACTATTCAAGGTAATTAATACAGAGGAGGATAATTTAATATTGCAGAGGTATTTGTGTAGGCTGGAGGCTTGGGCTGAGAAATGGCAATTGAAGTTTAATGTGGATAAATGTAAGGTCATGCATTTGGGAAGAGGAAATACAATGTAAAACTAAGTACTCAATTGTAAAACACTGGGCTAAACTGTCACTGAAAAAAAACTTGGATGTATGGCAAAGTCAACTTTACTGACCTGTGTCAGGCAGCTGCTGGGACAAGGGGCCATCCACTACGATGAAAGGACAGGAGGTTTAGTCATAATTATAGATGCAGATTCTTTACTGTAAGAGCAGTGAGACTACTATCTCTAACTACTGTCACATAATGTTGTAATGGCTGATTCATTACTAAAAATTAAGAGAGGCCTGGATGCCTTTCTTGAAAAATATGATATTACTGGTTATATGTACTCGATTCTGTGATTTGGCATTGATGCAGGGAATTAGCATGATTCATGTATGTGAAGTTGGGAAGGATTGTTTTCCCCTAATGTGGCACTTACTGTTTGTCGCATGGTTTTTTTGCATTCTTCTGGATCAATATATTAGGTTAGGTCATCGATTGAGCTCAATAGACTTAAGTCTACCTTCAACCTTAAAAACACTTTGAAACTATGAAACTATCAATTGCACTAATTGCAGTATACTGGATTTCACAGCTGGTGCTATCAATCTGGTATACTGTAAAAATATCCTCTATGGGAAGTTCCAGCAGAACTGAATGAAGTGAAACAAACCAGATAAAGGGGGCTCCCATCAATATGAAAATGCAATTGGATCCGATAAGTGTAGATAAAACAAAAGTATTTGTAAAAAGTACTTTTTATTGAAAACCTCTACACATAATGGCTGCATCCATCCGTTCTCAGATGTATGATGGCCATGTCTTGGTAGGTTTGTAGTTGGGCCATATTTCTTCCACTTTTTCGATGATGGATTGAACAAGTAATCAAGATTTCTAAACTCCTTAGTGACCTATGATCAAAATATATATCTTATCTTGTTAAAGGGAATCTGTCAGCAGATATGTGCTATGCAATCTCAAGACAACATGCTATATAGGTTAAAACAGATTTTAGCAATGCTTCTCTTATCAAGGTCCCTGTTGTTGTTTACCTGGAATATTTTTTTTTAGCTTCAGGAGATGATCATTGCCGGACTAGGTCAGATACAGCAGCACATGAGCCCAAACCCGACACTCCCCCTGATATGATTAGCAGCTCACTTTCTATCAGCATTGTAAATATAGAGCCTGATGTGAGCAGGGGCAGTTTTCTCAGCTCTATTGCATTGCTAAAACCAAAAGCTCTGATTGTCTCAGAACTTCAGCAGCAAGGAAACCAAATGATACAACTTTTGATTTTAGGTCTCTCTGCCTACATCATACTGGTCTCGGAGGAGGTAGAAAAACCTGCTGACAGATTCCCTTTAAGGAATCAAAAAAGGACCTTCATTATTTTCAAATATTGCAATCATTTTTGTTTTTTTGTACAATATTATATTATGTGATCTATCATTATTTATAAGATAATGTTAAATTATTAAGGGCACAATCAGTTTATTAGTAAAAAAAGAATAATAGTGTTATGTTTATGTCTGCATTATAACTGCAGAAAACGTTTCAAGCTATTTCACCAACATTTTAGTTAATGCTTTGAACTCTTGGAACAAAATAGCGATTCTAGATTGAATATTTCTTAGTCCAAGTCATATAAAATGGTAATTCTCTAAAGACCTTTACACGGTACATCAATCACTAGCTGAAGTAGTAAAAATGATAGTCAAAGAATCTGCTAAGCAGTTGCATCCCTGCATGACTTTCACACAGTCATGAAATGTTTCTTCCCATAGGGAACCAGATTGTGTCTTTTGGATTCCTTATGTATGGGTTGGAGCTTGAGGGTTGGATGTATTTCAAACAGTAAACCTTTTCAGTATCAGATATAAAACGATCTTAGACGCACAGCTTATGAAAATGGCCACCAAAATGCCTGCATTGTTTGAAAGGAGTCTAGATATTTTAGGTAATATATAAAGGCATAATAAGAAAAGCTTGTGAACAAAAGAAATATGAGCCCCCTTAGGCTACACAGTTCATCACAGGACATTTTAACACAGAATGACTGATTTATACGAAGTATAATATTTATAAAATATATTTTTCTGTTTTCAAAAATATATATATTGTGATTGCTAAAAGGCAAATACATACCTGTGTTTAACAGATTTATTGCCATTATTGACTGGAATATATTACTGTATATATATATATATATATATATCTATATATATATAGATATATATATATATATATATATATATATATATATAACATAATGGTCTTATCTACCCACGGTTATAAGATGGAATCACCAGGAGTTTCTGAAGCCAAACTAATGGCAATAAGCTGATTGCATGCTCGGTTTAATCTAAAACAAGGATTGTTTTAATTAAAAAGTCTTAAGAACATGATCTTCAATATATTTTCCTTTTCTTATAGGTATACTAGGTGATAGGAAATATATTTTTTCTTATCATACATGGGAATGACATTCAATATACATATAATACTTGCTAATTAGAACTATGTGATGGTAATGTATACAGAAAGCTACTTTGTAATAAATGTAATAATTTATTTTAGATACAAAATTCATCTGTCATTCTTATTCTTGTTGTCCTTAAGTAATACTATGGGAACAGAATTGTTACATCCAAGGGAATTCTGTCATGCCTGTTTGGTGTCCTTCATCAAGGTCTATCTCTTTGTTCTGAGAATCTATCGAACGCCATACAATAAAACTGTGTACATTCTTGACTACTTAAAAGGATTTCACTCGCAGCATTACTTTTGATTCAAGGCAATTATGTCTCTTCTTCCAATTACGGTAAATCCTATTAAAAGCACTTCCATTATAAAATGCATCCTGTTAAACTAGTCTCTAATAATGGGGGTGAAATACAATTTATAATTTATTAGATTATTGTAACTACTGAGAGCAAATACAGGTTCTACAAAATCATTTTGAAAAAAATGTGATTAATTATAAAAATTTGAGATATCACTTAAAATGATAGTGTTGTTGAAAACAAAATGCAAAAAAAAATATAAATCTATTGCCTCTTGTATAGTATATAGTCATCAATAACGTCATAAATGTATTTCGAAAAATAAACACTTTAATTGTTTGTAACATATGTAACAGCATAAAGAATTAATTTATAAAAGTCCTTCATATCATTAGCAATTGATTATTTTTCATTATTATTTATCAACTCATCACAACTAGAATGAATTTGTTGACTTTTAAATTACCACTTTTCATTAATTAACCTAGGTTTTATTGAACAAGAGCTCCTTAGGATTTCTTATATTCATGCTCAGTAGCTTAAAGGGAACCTGTCACCAGTTTTTTCACTATTAAACTAAAAGTGTCACCTTCTGCAGCTCCTGGGCTGCATTCTATGAAGCTGCACCGTGTTCCCTGACTCCGCTTCCAGACCCCAAAAATAACTTTATAAAACATGACCGTTGCGTATGCTAATGACCTGTGTGGCTCAGATGGGCATGCTCTTTTTCGGCTCCTGCCCCCCCTGCTGCTTTTCGCCGTCCTCCTTTCTTGATTGATGTGATGACAGCATCATCAAATCAATCAAGAAAGGAGGACGGCGAACAGCAACAGGAGGGGGGACAGGAGTAGAAAATGAGCACGCCCATCTGGCCCACACAGGTCATTAGCATACATAACGGTCATGTTTTATAAAGATATATTCGGGGTCTGCAAGGGGAGTCAGGGAGCAAGGTCCACCTTCATAGAATGCAGCCCAGGAGCTGCAGAAGGTGATACTTTTAGTTTAATAATAAAAAACTCATGACAGGTTCCCTTTAAAAGCAAATGTTACCTCCTGTGTTAAGAGATCTTGACAATTTCATTTTCTTATGGCCATCCCTAAGTTACATGAATCAGCATTACATTTTTTTCTAAAATGAAAAATGTGCGAAATGGGAAACTATTAGTGTATACCGGGCTTTTATTGTTACAACTGGCATGGCTGACTTAATGTTGGGCGCCCTGGAGTTGTATTCCTCTTAATGAATGAAACACTTTGCAATTATAATCTTACTTGAGTAATATTTCTGGCCTAATGCATGCCCCAACTTTTCATGAATTTATTGTGTAGGCATTGTTATGTCCTATCACACTTCACTTCTGCCATTTTTGAATACCAAAAGCCTCAATATTTTTGCGCAACTTCATATTGCACAAACAATTTGTAACATTTAATGATGTTTCAAGGCAGAAAACTGTCAAAAAGATCTTCATTAATTGGGCCATTAGTATATATTTACACATGTCAAGCCCTTACATTCTCTATAACTAAATGAAAAATGCAGATTTTAATTGGATGGTTATGGATCCATAAAAGGGTCCTTTAGTATGCTAGGAACCTATGAAAAGAAAACAGCATTCTTCCTCCTTTTTATAAGCACAGTGCAAAGCCCATCATCCTTCACCATCTAGCCTGTTAGCTGACAGCAGTCACTGATAGTACAGGCCATCAGTCATTATTATGGGCAGCAGGCAGTATCAGCAATTTTACTTTAATAAATTGACTAGTAGTTTGTTACATTCTTGCTATGATAGTATTATTCAAACAGTCAAAGTATGCAGCCTGCATCATGGGTAACATATTATAGAAACAGACTCACATAAGTTTTAGGTATATATATATATATATATATATATATATATATATATATATGATACTGTTATGCTGTATATATATGAAACTTCCTAACAGAGAAGAATTATTTCAATTATTTCAACAGAAGCATTACTTACTGTAGCTTGGCACCGATGCAAATTATTCAACATGGTTTCTTTACGACCATAAGCTATTTACAGTACTGCTGCTTTTTCATGAGAAAAAGAGAAAACTCTGAGTCTACCAGAGCTCCGATAAATCTGCTACTTATTCACCCGTTCCAGCTATTTTATGGTTGGTATGAACCTTATTGCAAGGTTTTGCATTAGGGCCCAGAAACAGTAAATAATTCCTGTGTGCATTTAAGCCTTTTCTTTTATTTTCAGTACAATTTTGAATGTTACGTATTGTCATTTGCAGTGATCTGTCTTCTTAAAGGTAACCTTTCACCGGGTTTTTCCAACAAGGCCACCAACTTTACCATTTCTTTTACAGTAGTCTAATATCTTGTTTATAAGCCCCCAACCCCTCTCTAAATCTAAAAAAAATATCTTTACTAATTCCCTGATATGGCGCAGTCCGATCTGATGGGTGTCACTGGTCTTATTTGGAAGTTGCCTGCACCTCTCTCCCCTGCAATCTCCATACTCCTGTCTTGCTTCATGTGGATGATGCATCCTATTTAATCCAGACAGCGCTGCTCATCTCACTCCTGCACAGGTGTACTTGGCCCTGATCTGCTGAGAGAAGAGTTAACTATGCTTGCACAGAAGTGAGATTGGGAAGGCTGTGTGGATGACATTGGACATGTCATCCACATGAAGCAAGACAGAAGCATGGAGATTGTGAGAGAGAGAAGAGGTGCCAAGCAATACTAGCAATACCATCAGACTGGACCGTGCCATATCAGGGGAGTATAAAAAGTACTTTTTGTAACTGAGGTGGTAACGCTAATGCCTATAAGGGTGCTTTACACGCTGGGACATCGCTAGTGATTGCTAGCTATATTGCGAGTGATAGCACCCACCCTCGTCGTTCATGCAACATTTGGTGATCGCTGCCGTAGCGAATAATATCGCTACGGCAGCATCACACGCATATACCTGTTCAGCAACGTCGCTGTGACTGCCAAACAATCCCTCCTTTAAGGGGGAGGTGCGTTCGACGTCACAGCGATGTCACAAAACGGCCGCCCAATAGAAGAGGGGAGGAGATGAGCAGCCAGAATATGTCACCTCTCCTTCCTTCCTCATTGCCGGTGGACGCAGATAAGGAGATGTTCGTTGTTCCTGCGGTGTCACACATACCGATGTGTGATGCCGCAGGAATGACGAACAACCAGCAGCATGCACCACCAACGATATGAAAAGGAGCGACGTGTCAATGATTTTTTGACATTGCTCCTAGCTGTCACACGCTGCAATTTCGCTAACGAGGCCAGATGTGCGTCTCAAACACCGTGACCCCAACGATATATCGTTAGCGATGTCACAGCGTGTAAATCACCCTTTAGTGTATATTTGACAAACCTGGTGATAGATTCCTTTTAAAGAATGGCGAGTAGAGATAGGCAAATTCATTAGAGTAGAATTTAATTTTACTCTAAATTTACAAAAATCTGCATGCTGAAGAATACATATTTTTTGTATTTTTTTTCCATGCACAAATTCAGCAAAATGATGACCATACACACAAAAACACAGTCATCTTACCACTTACCTCTTCACCCACCACCGCTGCTTCCTGCCCACTGTATGATCCTTCATGCATCTGTCACGCGACAATCCTGACCCGTGTTCACACTAAGGTTTCTAGCCATGACCAGGTCTGGAGCTTACTTTGAACTTTGGGAGCCTTTTAGGACTGTAAGCCCCAGCCTAGAGGGAAAATTAGGCTAGAAATATGCAGTCACGTAGGCATGAAGAACCAGGAATCAAGCAGGGAACAGTAGTAGCTCCTGGAGAAGTAAGTAGTGAGGTGAATATGAGTTTTTTCTTTTTACATGTTACAATTATTATGCTCAGAGTTTGGAGAGACCACAGATCATGATATTTGAACATTTAATTAGCAGAGAATAACTTCACTGCTAATTGAATTCCCAAGAAAAATCCAGGTGATTTGACAAATTAAAACTTTGTCAGATCTGTTCATCTCTTTTTATGACCTTTATTTTCACACTATTTTTTTCCCTGAATCAGGTCTCATTGATACATATGATGTAAAAATATAATCGCGAGCAACTGTAAGAATGAAGACTTAATAATCTACATAGAAACGTCTGTAAACACGAACAAATTTCAGAGTGTCTTTACTGCATCATATTCGTCAAATGAATCTGGCTTTTCCTGTATTAGAATATAGTCAATTACAATTCTGTTTCATGTAATTTGATGTTAATATTCTCCGTAATGTTTTCTAATAACTCATCAGTTAACGGTGTCATAGCTCACTAGCATTTTTAATCATACACACAGTAATAAATAATACCAGAGCCTTTTAACCATAATGAGAACTGTGGTCATTTACTCTTAGCATTACATGCATATAATCTTGTTTAGAAAATCTCATCATCAAACTACAAACCTATCTGAACTTTGACAAACATATTAAATAAAGATGGTGCCTGTGGGTATATCTGAATATATTGTGCATTCACTGTATTATAGTACATTTTTATGGAGGTATTTTTTAATTTTAATTATTACAATGATTCAGATATGTAATTGCCTCCTGCCTCCATAAGGGGAGCAAACTTTGGGTAGATAAAAAAAAATCCCCTATCAATGCATGCGGCCACTCCGTACTTCCCTTGGCCACAGGTATTCAGCACACTGACAGTCGGGGCTCAGGTAAACAGTTGTGCAATGTCTGTGAGTCACTGACACCATTCACCATGTACACTGCCTGCACCCTGACTGTCACTGCCTCCCTGCACCTAAGGATGGCATTAGCTATGTGCCCTGTGCTAATGCTCAGTGATACTGCAGTGGGGTGACAGCGAGTCAAGTAAAATTTATTGTGTGCACTGATCGCAACCACCCCTCTGCTGTGATCTATGTCTTGCTAACTCATGATTTATTGTACTTGTGCTGTGGAGAGAGGAGCTCTTTTGTTATGCAGAGAGGAGGATGTATTACATCTACGCAGCAGCATCCTTTCTCAGTGAGTAACAGAACTGCCTCTACTGTCGGCTCAAGGAGGAGGAGGAGAGGCAGAAGTTACAGGACATTGGAGAGCAGCAGACACTGCTGGATAAGACAGGGAAGCTATTATCTGTCCAGCATGACAGATCTAGCACAGGAGGGGAGAGAGTGTGTTTGTTTTTCTGTGTGTGTATATGCATATGTGTGATTATGAGTGTGTATATGAGTGTGTGGATACAAGATTGTGTATACAAGTGTATATATGTATGAGTGTGTGTGTATATATGTGTGTGCATATATGTTTGTGTGTGTGTGTGTAATTGTGTGTGTATATGAGTTTATCTATGTATATTAATGTGTGTATATGAATGTGTATGGAAGTAAGTATGTGTTTGAGTGTTTTTGTGTGTATGAGCATGTTTGAGTGAGTGTTTTTCTGAGTTTGTATGACTGTGTTTTTCTTTGTGCAAGTGTGTGTGTGCATTTTCCAATGTGTATGTGTATATTTGTTTTTATGGTTTTATGGCAGCATGTAATGGGCAGAAGAACATGCAATAAATGTAAAGTAGAACAACTCCAGTCAGTAATCTTTTCCTGACATTAGTCTCACATTGTATGGAGTTGACTCACAGGCTGAGCCTGTACTATCACATGGTCGAGGTCAAACAAGCATATAAATAGAATGAGTGCTATCCAATATTTTATTGGATAGCACTCGCTCCAGTGTAATACTATGGCGTAATACCGAATAGCATTTTTTTCTCATGCCAATTGGACATTAGAAAGAAATCACTGCATGCTGCAATTGGCAGTATACCTTGAATCATGTGCAGCCATACAAGTCTATGGGTGTGTGCAAAACCGCAGACTGTGCTCGGATGTGATCCAAGTGCAGTCTGATATATGTTGATACAGACAATGGAGAAATTAAAGAGCTTTCCCCAAGAACAAAGTTCATTTTAATCAATAGATCTTGGAGTAATAATCAGTTCCACAATTGGATGTGTTTAACTTATTCAGCCCCCGGGCACTTTCTGTTTTTGCGTTTTTGTTTTTTGCTCCCCTTCTTCCGAGAGGCGTAACTTTTTTATTTTTCCATCAATCTTGCCATATGAGGGCTTGTTTTTTGCGGGACGAGTTATACTTTTAAATGAAACCATAAGTTTTACCATATAGTGTACTGGAAAACAGCAAAAAATTCCAAGTGCGGAAAAATTGCAAAAAAAGTGTGATCGTGCAATAGTTTTTGGGATATTTTATTCACTGTGTTCACTATATGGTAAAACTGAGGTATCTATGTGATGCCTGAGGTCAGTGCGAGTTTGTAGACACCAAACATGTATAGGTTTACTTGTATCTAAGGGGTTAAAAGAATTCACAAGCTTGTCCAAAAAAAGTGGCGCACGTTTTGCGCAATTTTCCAAAACCCGTAGCGTTCTCATTTTTCGGGATCTGAGGATCAGTGATAGCCTATTTTTTGCGTCTCGACCTGAAGTTTTTAACGGTACTATTTTTGCGCAGATGCTACATTTTGATCGCGTGTTATTGCATTGTGCGCAAAATTTGCGGCGACCAAAAAACGTAATTTTGGCTTTTGGAATTTTTGTGCCACTACGCCATTTACTGATCAGATTCATTGATTTTATATTTTGATAGATCGGGCATTTCTGAACGCGGCGATACCAAATATGTGTGTATTTTTTTATTTTTTTTAACCCTTTAATTTTCAATGGGGTGAAAGGGGGGTGATTTGAACTTTTAGGTTTTTTAATTTTTTTTTATTTTTTAAAACTTTTTTTTTACTTTTTTTTTTTATTTTACTAGTCCCCCTAGGGACCTGCTTTCCCTACCAAGATCTCTTGCCTGCACTGTCATTGCCTGGTGTAGTGCTACCATTGTAAAGGCCTCGTGATGTCATATGATCTAGTGTTTCAATCTGCACATCCTATGGCTCAGGGACTGTCTATTTTCATACTAATACCCCCTTACACATTAGACTAAAGTCAGCCGAACCTACAGATATTAGTGGGATTGACCAGTAGATTAATTTGTGACTATCCTTGGTTGTGACATTTAAAATATGGGACGTCAGGTATGAATCTCGCTATTTATCCCTCGTAGTATGTAATTGGTCCTCAAACAGTAAATTATTTTATATATAACTTTAAAAATGTACCACATGTTGAACAACACACCTGAAGTACACCACATTTTTACTTTTGGTGGTACTTTTTGAAAAAAGGTAAACATCAGAGGAGGAGGGGATGCTTTAGGGGTCCTGTTACCTTAGACTCTGACCAATTGCTTTACTTGAAGGTTGAGAGTAAATTGGGGGAGGGACACCATCAGCTTCACCTGCCTAAAATACCTTGTACTGGCCTTGATCAGAAATATATATTTGTTCACTACTAAGGAAGCAAATATGTTACTTAAGACAAGAGAGCTAAGTAATAATTTGAATCAAAGCTTTTGTTCTGAAATGCAAGGTGTATTCATAAATCCATTTACTAATTTTTGAGGGTTCCTTTAACCACTAATCATAATATAACGTATGCAGGTAGAGATCTACAAAATTGTATAATCCAGGTTAAAATTTTTGGTATCTTCAATGATCGCTCTGGACTTTTTCTTTGGGTAAGACATTTAGTAAATTGTTACAAAATAACAAAAACAAAAGAGCTATATTGTCATTTATTATTTAAGCGTTTGTGCTAAATTCCAAATACATATATAAAAAAATATTTCTAATAAGACAATTAACAATTATCCTACTTTAAATGTATGAAATTATGAGTTAGTTAAAACAAATAAGATTAGAAAGCGCATCTAGCAAATACTGTATCAACATACCAAAATTGTTTGAAAGAGGCAGATGCTTCCATCAAAGATAATTGAATTAAATTTGCATAATGTTTTTCTTTCCAATATGATTGCTTGTTGATATGCTTTGTGCTTTAATAGATTTGTATTATTTAATGTAGAATTCCTCAAATGTGCTTCATGTAAGTAGAACAGTCATCATGTGAATTTTTCTTTTCATAAGTTTGACAAGTGAAATGATCATTCTGTTCTTTCAAATAATTTATTCTTTAAGAATGGAGCTTTAGCAAAAGTAGAAAGGGCAAATTCAATAAGACTAATATAGCGCACGCCACTTAATGAATTTGGCACATCTTCTGAGAGACATGTGCCTCTGATCACCACCCTAGAGATTCTGCTCCAGCCATGCACTGGCATAGAAATACTGGTGTACAAAATGCCTGTGTTGTTAATAAATTAGAAGGAAAGCCATGGCCACTTTGTCCAATCCTGGCTTCTCCTCAGTTTCCTCCATTTGTCAGAACTGGTTTAATCAATATATCTTGGAATAATAATAAGTTCCACATTTGGATGTGTTTAAAAAAATAATCACGTGCTGAGGTAAATGTGCCCCTGTTATGTACTGTGTAATGGCCGTGTCTGACCATTCAGGGACATGATCTGATCACACCACATCTTCTGGGCAGCGAAGGTTGGAAAAGAGTATACAGACATTACAGCATGGGATCATAGCTGACTATTCTGGGAGGTAAAACAATTCCCGGCCTGTTTTAAAAAAAGAAAAAAAATATCACAAAGAAAATATTAGTGGGGATCCTTTGCTGTAATACCTGTATACTTTCTTACTTCCGCCCTGGCCCAAGAGATGTGGTGCGATCAGACCATGTCCCTGTACAATCAGACACGACCATTAGACAGAATATAGCACGGGCACATGAAACATTTTTTAAAACACATCCAATTGTGAAACTTAATGTTATTACAAGACCTATTGATTAAAATATACTTTGCTCATGGAAAAACCTTTTTAAGCTTTATTTTATTTATGGACATATTTTAAATGGATGACAAAAGTATATTAAATTATGCCTTTATTCTAAAATATGTAATATCAAATCTAATGGAATTATTATGGATAACTATTATTTTCCTTATGTATAAGTGGGGAAAATATGACTCTCCAACCTGTGACTGTGGAGCAGATTGTCAAACTATCCAGCACATTGTTGAGGAGTGCCCCCTGAGATCCTACCATGGTGACAAGAATGATTTCTATACTGTAAATGATAACGCTATTGCATATATAGAAAATCTTGATATTCAACTTTGATTTTTATCCTTTTGATATTGTTCAATCACTGTCTATTGTCTGGTGTTTATTTTTATATGATGGTAAGGTATACATTCATACGATTAAACTAATTATTTTCCTCCTAGTCTTCACACTATCTGTTCTTCGGTCTACAATAAAAAAAAGAAATGTTCTTTGGTGTTTTGTACCCATTTACAGATTTATACTAACAGAAGAGGACTGGTGGCATGGTAAATCCATTTATTCATAGTTTATTCATAGTTTTTAAAGTTGAAGGTAGATATAAGTCCACTGAGTTCAACTTACACTTATAACCTAATCTTAATCCAGAAGAAGACAAAAACCCTATGAAGTAGATGCTAATCACCCCATATTGCAATAATCAAACTTGCCAATGACAAATTATAATTTCTTTTCACAAGCCATTAGAATGTTAAAGTATAGTTTCTATTTTTGGTTTTGGTAAACTTTCCCCAGTGCTACGTGCTCGCTGCCTGGGTGTAACTCTAGACTCTGATCTCTCTTTCAATCCACACATCCAAGCCCTCTCCACCTCCTGCCACCTCCAACTCAAAAACATTTCCTAGATCCGTACATTCCTTTCCCAAGAAGCTGCAAAAACCCTAGTGCATGCCCTTATTATCTCCCACCTGGATTATTGCAACCTCCTGCTCTGTGGCCTCCCTTCTACCAGTCTTGCACCCCTGCAATCTATTCTAAACTATGCTGCCTGACTGATCCACCTGTCCCCCCGCTACTCCCTGACCTCTCCTCTCTGCCAATCCCTCACTGGCTTCCCTTTGCCCAATGACTCCAGTTCAAAACCCTAACCATGACCTACAAAGCCATCCACAGCCTATCTCCTCCTTACATCTGTGACCTAGTCTCCTTGCACTGACCTGCATGTAACCTTCGATCCTCGCAATATCTTCTTCTCTACTCCCCTCTCATCTCCTCTTCCCACCATCGCATCCAAGATTTCTTGCGTGGCTCCCCCACACTCTGGAATTCTCTGCCACAACACATCAGACTCTCGCCTACCTTGACAAGCTTCAAAAGGAACCTGAAAACCCACCTCTTCCGACAAGCCTACAACCTGCCATAACCCTCAGT
This sequence comes from Anomaloglossus baeobatrachus, assembly GCF_048569485.1. Classification (NCBI taxonomy): domain Eukaryota; kingdom Metazoa; phylum Chordata; class Amphibia; order Anura; family Aromobatidae; genus Anomaloglossus; species Anomaloglossus baeobatrachus. The sequence goes on from NC_134355.1 coordinate 396,886,390, forward strand.
CTGATACATCACCGAACGACCAGCTCTACCCTCACCTAATGTATCTTCACCCATCCCTCGTAGACTGTGATCCCTCACGGGCAGGAACCTCTGTCCTCCTGTACCTGTCTGTGCCTTGTATTGTTTATGATTATTGTACTTGTCCTTATTTTGTATACCCCTTTCACATGTAAAACGCCATGGAATAAATGGCACTATAATAATAATTATTATTATTATTATTAATAATAATAATAATAATAATAATAATAATAATAATAAAAGGACAGTTCTCACATCAGAAGATCCAGGCTGACTGCTGAGACTCCATACCTCAGCCAACTGCTTCATATTTATATAAGAATTACCTTCTTCAGACCAGTGGACTTGGCAATTGTTCTGGGTCTTCTGATGAAAGAATGGTCAATTTTTTTACAAAATATATAAAATGGGCCTAACAGTGGGTTAGGCTGCTTTATTAGTTCTTGAGCAGCATTTGGGGTTACTTAGCTTGTAAGTTACAAAAAATAAAGTCGGTTAGGCTGCTTTATTTTTAGTCTTTATACTTAATTTTGATTTAATATTCTAAAATCTGTGCAACTAGGTGAATTTGACTCTTGCCATATCTGCTCATCTTTAACCCTTTCACTCCCAGGCGATTTTTTTTTTTTCGTTTTCATTTCTTCTTTCCATTCTTCCAACAGCCATAACTTTTTTATTTTATCTTCTACATAGCCATATGAGGGCTTGATTTTTGCAGGAAGAGGTGTATTTTTGAATTACACTATTCATTTTGTCACATATTGTACTGAAAAATTGTAAAAAAGTCAAGTGCTGTTCAGTTGTAAAAAAAAGCGCAATTCCACGAATGTATTATTTTCAATGAGGCAAAAAGGGGGTGATTTTTTATTTTTTCCAATACTTTTTTTTAACATTTTTTTCTTGTTTTTATTATTCCTCTTAGGGATCTTAAAGCTGATACAGTCCCATCACTTCTGCAGTACAGAGCGGTGCTTCAGTACCGCTCTGTACATCAGAAGTGCTAATATCCTGTGAATGCCATTCACAGGAACTACATCACCACAGTGACAGTGGTCATCAGATGACTCACACCTGTAATTAAAACCAATAGGCACCTCATGATCAAGTCATGGGGCTGCCAATGGGGGCACAAAATGGCACGCTCACCGCCAGCAGCCATTGAATCCTGCTCTCAGAGATTGAGAGCAGGATTTTACTATGTAACAGGCATGGGTGGATCTCCAATCAACCTGCGCCTGTTAGCTGCACATGTCGGCTGATCGGATTAGCTGACAGGTGCAGAGAAAGATGTGAGCTTGTTGTGTGAGCCCGCATTAGAGGTACACACATGAACTATGAGGTATTGGTACATCAAAGGTAATGAAGAAGTTACCTCTCCCTTTCGATGATCACCCCAAAGTCCCTACTGCATTCCCTACCTCTGTTTTTATAAGGGCTATGCTATTCACTTTGATTGGTTGTACTTTACCATGGGATATAAAAGCTGGAATTATGGGTCACCTGCCCAGTCACGTGTGAGGCTATTTGAGCTTTCTTTGGCTTATGCAATCTTCTGTAATGTGTAAAATGGATATTGAAGTGAATTGAATCTAAAATTCTTAAAATTTACTACAAGTTTTATTCACATCTAATTTATTCACTCCTCTTCTATGTTGACACCTTAATTTTCAAGTTCTCCAAACTTGGTGTCAAGAAGCAGCCTTTGATACGTTACTAAACTTGTAATACTATGATATCTAAATTCTTATGTGTGAACTAATAACAATACCTTACTCTACTGGGGGGGGGCAACAAAAATGGCTATAATTAGAGGAACTCAAGACAAAATATGTACTCTACATTGTGCTTTAAGCAGTGCCTGAGCAGGATTTTTTCTTCACTAATGGAAAGCCTGAGTTTCTATCTTATATTTTGCTGATAAGGCTTTGTCACATCTGGTAGCTCCATTAAATTTGACATTAGCATTTCCTTACATTCTAAGAAGTTTAGTACATATTGATTGACTTTAACATTCCTGAAAGTATATTTTAGTGTAGGATCAGTATCCCTAAATGCTTGTATTCACTTTTATAATGACTTCAAGTCCATCTAATGTGATTAAGTAGGACAGTGAAGTAGCATCTGACACCATACTCAGCATGATGCATATCATGACAAAGAAATGTAAGTTAGAATTTCTCCTGAGGCTCTTTTATCTCCTAATGGTCTTTATAAATATTAATTTTAATTCTATATATTTTTAGAATTTAACTTCTCATCTTTTACCATTACCACCCTAAAGACATTTAGATTAAAATTATGCTGTATTAACCTGTTGGATTCTTCACGACAATTCTTCTGGGTGGCAGAACACTTATAATATGTACCTTGGGGCAATGTTTAATTAATTAACATTATGCTGATAGGAAAAAATAAAAATATCAAGTTGCATATTTTCTCCTGGTTTTGTCAATATTGAAAATAATTAACGTGGAACACTGTATATTCGGATGAAGAATGGTCTATATCAAAAACAAAACAAACCAACCTTAGATATTTATCAGATTGTGGACAAAACAGCAAATGGTATATATTTGGTGGATTTCAATCCATATGCAGCTTAAGTAGTTAATATACAGTGAATGTGAACTAACTGTGAGTCTTTTGTGCCCTAGTTTAAATTGTAAACATGATCCAAATGTAGTGATTTATTACTCCAAAGACATGGTATTAAGAAGTTTAGAGTCCTATGGGGCAGTGATGATGATGTCTATCAAGTGTTATTAAAATTAATCATTCATTATACATTACTCACAAAAATTAGGGATATTTGGCTTTTGGGTGAAATTTATGAAAAATGTAAAACATTCATGCTACACTGATATTTTATTATGAAAGTAGGGCATTTATGTTGAAGCATCAAAACAATTTATTGGAAAAATAAAAAGCCAACAACAGTTGTGAATATACCTCCAAAAAGTCAATGCCTCAATATCTTGTCATGTGGCCTTGAGCATCAGTTACAGCTGGACAAACATTTCTCATGATTTTCACAATTCAAAATATTGTCTGTGGAGGTATGACATTCCACTATTCTTGAAAGGTGGCTCCCAGCTCATTGAGATTTTGGGGAACAGAATTACAAGCATCTACATGGTGACTCTGCTGATCCCATAGGATTTCTGTGGGATTCAGGTCTGGAGAAAGTACAGGCCACTCCACTTGAGAAACCCTAGTCTCCAGCAGAGATCTCCATGAGCTAAAGCATTGTCGACCTTGAAGATCGAATTAGGTCTTTGTTGTCCATGCAAAGGCACAAAGACTAGATTATGTTATTCACATTGTAGGGGTTTGTCACAGTTACATTCACAAAGTGTAGGGCAGTTCTGTATTGACTAGGCACACCTGCCCACACTACCACCCCCAAAGGCTCATATAGTGATAACAGTGGCTGATGCGTAGTGCTGTCCTTGATGGCTCCAACATCTTTTGTGGCCATCATTTCTGCTCAGAGTGAATTGAATTTCACCAGTGAAGAGCACTGAGGCCCACTGGTTCCTAGTCCTGCATAAGTGTTACCTTGCCCATGTAGGACAATGATGCATGTGCCTGATAGTGTGGACAGGTAAACTTGCAGGTGGTCTAGAATGCAGATCACGCAGATGTAAATGATCTGACATGACACTTGTTTGCCTCTCACCTCCCTTAAATGTGTCAGGAGCTGTGTGGCATTCAACATCTGGTTACAAAGGACATTGTTCATAATGAAGCGATGTGGCCAAAGGACATCCATTACCATGCCTATCTGTAACTTTCCAGTCTCTCTGTATCTCTGTTGCAACTTTCTGATGACACTCTGTGACACTTTAAGCTCAGTGGTCACTTAAATCTAAGAACATCCTGCTTGAAGCTTTGCAATGGTGAGGTACTAATGATGAATTGATAGCTGTGATTTTGGTGTCATGATGTCAAAATGTTATCAGCATGATGAGGAGGACTACTGAACTACCAATTCTTGTTGAACCCCAAAATTGATTGGTTGATTCATTGATCAAACACCTATTGGGAATTTTGCCATTAAGCTCCTTGTTAGAGAACAGCAAGTTCTGCAATAAGTGCTAGAACATTAAACAGTTGGACATGTGCATTCGAAAGTTTAGAGAAGGTCACATTAAGTTTACCTTAAAAAGTTAGAGGGCATTTTAGTATCATCTTAAAATTTCACCCAAAAGCCAAATATCTCTAACTTTTTGTGAGTAGTGTATGGGAGCAAAAAAATATATATAATAAAATAAAATAAATAATTAGTCTATTGTTTTATTCTTTTTAATTTTTTATCTTTTGTAAGGGGCTTTATGTATTTAAACATCTAGCACTTCTAGTTCTCTGTAAATTTCTTTGTGAATTATATTTTTATAATTATCATATCTGCATCTATATTTTATTGAAATAACTCATGTAGCAATGAAGAAGCTCTTAAATATATTAACATACTTAGCATACTGATCACCAATGAAGCCTATGACATATCAACTTTATTATTACAAATGAACAATAATTATGTTTATTCCCCCTTTAATTTCTGGTAACCTGAGCATTTTCCATATTTTCAATTGGTTTTACTTACTAAACTAATACTATAATATTGATTACAACAACAAACGAAATGGAGGAAAGCTTGACACGCCCAATGGAATAGGTCACCACACATCCATGGAGTGCAATGACATGAAGTCCGCCAGGTGGACTATAACTTGAATAGGAGGAAAAAATATCGGCACATCCAACGTAAAATAATTTCTTTCTTTATTTTCACATGGTCTTAAAAAGTCCATCAATATTTAGAAGACCCTGACGCGTTTCCGACGCAAAAGAGTATCCTTAATCATAGACTTTTTTAATACCATGTGAAAATAAAGAAAGAAATTATTTTACGTTGGATGTACCGATATTTTTTCCTCCTATAATATTGATTATTGGTTTATATATTTAGTCTGTGGTGACTATGCTAAAAGTACATTCGGTCACATATAGGTTCTGCTGCATATTACTTTTTTTGTAGTTGATTAAGGAACCTTGGTTTACAGATAAAATATGAATAAACCTTAGTTTTGTATGTTAGTATTGTACGTATAATAGGATCTACTGCGATAAGAAGGATGCTAGTGGATTGTCCCACAAAATACATTTATCACTTATGCACAGAATAAGTGATAAAAGTATGATTATTTAAGGTCCAACTTCTTGGACTAAAATTATTTCAAAAACAGGAGTTGCAAAGTCTTCAATCTGAATGAAGTGGTGGTGCATGTACTGTATATTGACGATGTCCCAGTGACTTATATGGAAGACATGAAGACATGCTCTAAGTCCCATAGAAGTGAATGGAGTGGAGAACTTCCATACACATAGCCACTCTAGCTACAAGGTCACATTGGATCATCGATAATCTTAAGAGAAATGGACCCAAATGCTAGAACTCATGGATTGATGATAATGAAATCAAGATAATTCAAGGGAAAGGAATTGACTCTTTTAGAAGAGATACACAAATTGTTCTTTATTGATATCTTCATTAAAAAAAAATCACATGTGCAGTACCATGTTAACCTATAACATGTTTACGGAGTTAGATAAGAGCTAAGGATAGAAAAAGCAATCGGGTCTTACCCAAAACACATGTAAAAGGTGATAAAGGAAGGGAATAAAAAACAATTACATTTTATTGAGCACTTTTGGATTTTCATCATTTTTACAGCAGCGCAAAAAAGTTCCACTTTTATTTGGCTCCTGATGTTTCCGGTGTATTGCACATACTTAGTCATAGTGATGATCATTTATTTAGTATAATTATCCCTTTAAGTCAGGTAGAATAAAGAGACAAAAACTATGTCAGGCCCTCCTTCACACGTCAGTGATTCTGGTACATTTGTCGGTTTTTATACGTACCAAAATCAAGGACAAATGCAGAGTCATTAAAATCAATGGGTCTGTGCACGCATCAGTAATTTCTCATAGACTGAGTTTCCTCGCAGTGCACATGCGTATGCATGTGCTCCGTACAGAGACAAGTCCGTTTTTCTCTGGCATCACTGATGTCCCACGGACCACACAGTGGTGTGATCCGTGTGACATGTACCAGAGAAAACAAGTATCTTTGAAATAAAATTATTTTTATACTCACCTACCTCCAGCAATGCTGTCTTCTGCTTCCAGGCCGGCTAATTATGCTCATAAATATTCACTGCACCGCGACCCAGAAGTAACAGCAGAGGGGAGACAGTTGCAATGGAAATAGCCGGAGTCGGAGACATCAGCACCACGGACAGCAGGGCCAGTGACTGGAGTATAGGAGTGCCTGATCTCCATGTGCTATCACGGATAGAGAACACATGTGTGCCAAAATCACAGCACACGTAGGGCTAAATGCATGTTTAACATATCAGTGAAAAACATGTGTGTTTTGTCACTGACGTGTGAAAGAGGCCTTAGAGAGTACATTGTTATAAACTGCTATATAACAACTTAGTGGGAAATATCTTCATATTATATGTTATTATAGAAGAAAGCATATTTATTGTTGAATTCAAACAAAATTCAACACTATTCATCATATGCTTTCATTTGAAACATGAGGTTTATTGAAATACTGTCTATGGCACCTTACTACAATTCTCTAAAACCCAGAGCTTATATTTTATTGTTTTATTGTCAAGTGCATGATCCTTTGGCTGAAACTTCTTTTTTTTACATAATGTTGATTGCCTTGCCAGGCAGTTAAATATAAAACTTATATATATATATATATATATATATATATATATATATATATATTACAAGACCCCCCCACATCAATTTCTGTCACATACTTTAGAATATAATTATTTGGAATTAAATTGTTAATAAATCTAACTGTAAACATTATTGAAGACAAAATAATATGTACAGTTTTCTTTTGAAAAGTGAGCTGGAAACTAATACATGTTAAAATATGCATTTCCTGACATTAAATTTTCAATGCTTGGAAAGAATAGATATAATTTGCATAATTTGCTGGATCTGAATTTGACTTCAAACATTGCAAAAAAGTCAGAGCCTAATGTTTTTGTAGCACAAATTATAAATGGCGTGTGTCAAAATGAGCTCAATCCCACATGTTTTTCATTAATCTAAAGGCAAAGTGTACTGATTCAAGTGGAGCTCACATTTTTCAAAACATAGAGAATACAAAATGAGCGGGTGACCTTTAATAAAGCCCATGGTTTTTTTAATTTTCAGAAAATATTTATACCTATGTGAAATTAATATGAGCATATTTAATAACTGAAAAAAAAAGATTTGCTAATATTTACTTATTATTTTAATTAATTAATTAAAACATAAATGTCCATAATGTTGTAGATACAACACAAGGATAAGGACAAAACATGTCAAACTAATATTTGTTCACATTTTCACAGAATATATATAGAACGTTGCACAGTATTAAAACGGATAAAAATAAAACGGAGTACCAATATAAATATGCTACAATTCTAATATTGTACTGTTTAGCATTCATTGTGGTCCAGAGCTGCATTCACAAGTCTGTAGACTATGGAATGCAACTGTGATTTAAGCTAATTTACATATTGTATAAAACACATGATACAAAATAATATGTTTTTTATCTATCTTATGGCTAGACCTGACCAAAAAGATTTCCAATTCCCTTGCCCCACGATCATGTTGGCCATCGGCCCAAAGGTTTGTGGATTTTCTCCGAATTGTCTTTATCCCCCACTCTGCTCCTCTCACAAGTTCTAGGCTGTGCATGGTTATACATTCAATGGTGATATCAGGTCAGACCTACAAATCCAAAGAGGTGGACCGCTCATGGCTGCTTAAGTAAAGTACTTTGAGGGTTTTTTTTATCAGAAACTGTCATGAAATAGTCTGAAGTTTGAGCTACAGTATATGAAAAATGTGAGAACACCGCTCACATTTTTGGAAATATGTTATTATGTCTTTTCATGGGACAACACTGAAGATATGACACTGATACAATGTAAAGTAGTCAGTGTACAGCTTATATAACAGTGTCAATTTTATCTGCCCTGTAAATAACTCAACATACATCTATGAATAATTAAACTGCTGGCAACAAAAGTTAGTAAAAAATGGTAAAATTATCCTCAATGTGTTAACATTTTGTGTGGCCATTATTATTTTAAAGCAGTGCCATAACTCTCTTGAGAATAGAGTTCACTAGAGCTTCACAGGAGCCACAGGAATCCTCTTCCATTCCTCTGACATCACAAAGCTGGTGAATGTTAGAGACCTTGTGCTCCTCCACCTTCCATTTGAGGATGATCCACAAATGCTCCATAGGGTTTACTTCTGGAGACATGTTTGGACATTTCAGCACCTTTAATCTAAGCTTATGAAGCAAACCAGTGGTCATCTTGGAAAAATTCCCAAGCCCCTTATTGATAAAATGCTTGATATGCCTACCAAGCACCTGAGCATCAAGCAGTTCGCTCATTACTAGTGGTCATGCTTATTTTTGGCTGTGAAACAGGGGGTGTGTTGGCTTGTGATCTTATGCATCCGCTTGCTCTCTAGTGGAGGCAATACAAAATGCATCAGTTCAACTTATAACAAAATAATATATTCTACAGTTGTCTTTATTTTCCATTTTTGTGCTTTAGTTTATTCCTCTCATCTTTTAATGTCTTTATCTTTTTAATTTTTACTTGCACATATCCATACGACAAATTGTACTTATGAACGACACCACTCACTTTACTATACAATCTACTGGAAAACAGAAAAAATAAATTAGGGTAAAATTGTGCAAAAGACACAATTTGGCAAATGTTTTTTGGTTTTGGCAAAATAATTCTCTTGGTCAATATAATTATGGGGATACCAAACATGTTTGTGTGTATTTTTTTTATTTATTTAAATGATGAAAAAACCTTGGAGAGTAAAAAAAATGCAGCTGGGACGTTGTTTTTTCAAGACCTGTACTGTTTTCATTTTTCTTTCAATAGAACTCGATGAGGGCTTGTTTCTTGTATGGCAAGCTAGCTTTTTTATTGAGGAAAAAACAATAATAATTAATCTTGCAGCTTTGCTTCAACTAAAAACTAGAGCACAGCAGAAGTGAATTTTGTCTTATTACAAACATTTGCGGCCTCATTGGGCTGACAGTTTTGCTGCTGAGCTTTGCCTAATAACTAGCTTAGTACAGCAGAGTTGAGCTTTCTCTCATTACAAGCACAACAAGCACATTTGAACTTTTCTTCTCACAGAGCTGTCAGTTTGGCTGTACTGTCCTGTGAACTAGAAGCTGACAGCGCTATAAAAAACTGCAGCTGCAATTGTTTGTGTAATGAGACAACCTTAATATTTGCTGTACTGTTTTACTATTCATCTTGCTGCTATGTTGTGTGTAATTATGAAAAGTGTCAGTTTTAACATATCTCACACTGGCAATGTTCCTTGTCACATAAAATAAGCTGTGGAGGCAGATAATGCTGAGTGTATAGACAGGACAGCATGAGATCACAGCTGATTCTTTCTTTGAATGAAACATGTTTAAAACAGGCAGGGAAATGTTTTACCTAAAAATATAGCATTTGGATTCCCATGTTGCGCTATATTTATATTCTCTTTTGCATCCTCCCCTACCCAGGAGATGTGGTAGGAGCAGAGCATTTGCCTGAACAGTCAGACACGGCCATTACACAGTATTTAGCACATTTATCAGATTATTTCAGCACAGAAATATTTTATTAACACATCCAATTGTGGAAATTATTATTCCAAGATCTATTGATTAATATGTATTTTATTCGTGAGACAACTCCTTTAAATCATTATGGTCACTTAATACACAAGCACCTAGGGCATAAGTCTATACAAGTTTTTATGGTCTTTAAAAGAGCACTTTATCCTAGGAAAACTATTTGTTTTGTTTTAAAAATTCTGAGTAGCTGTGGGAAAACATTTTTGGAACAGGCTTTGTACTTTAAAAAATGGTGCCGATGTGGATTCAGTGTATAGGGATAGCCAGCTTAGCATCAGATGCTGTTGTCAGTTAGTGTGTGATAATCATTTACAGTCGACACTCACTATACACTCAGTGGTGACAGAACACGTTCCAGACCACCCTGATAACTGGAAGACAAACATGTTGATACGGGGGCATGGCAGATTAGGATAAAAATGCTGAATATCCCAAACACCAGTCGGGGTCCACCGTGCTGCAAGATGGTAAAGGAGTTGCTGGCAACCCGTAGGTCAGGCGGATAATACAGAGCTGGGTGGCTCCGAAATAATATGAGCCTGATCCAACTTGATCGTCAATTGGACCAGGACTATTGTGGACACTGTTAATGTCACAGGTTCTACACACCCAAACCAGGACCACTCTTGTTAGCACCACAGGGGTCCTGGGGTACACTGTCTGTGTGCATAGGGGGCACACCGAGACAGTAGATGCAGCTGCCGCAGCCAGTTAACTCCACTGGGCTGCTACAACAGGACTGGCCGGCGAATGGGCATAACAGGAATTGCAGCAGGCTAATTGCTGCAGTGGCAGCGCCGATTTGTAACACGTGTCCTGGAGGAATAAAAATCATTTCTTCCCAACAGTGAGGCTTTAAACGTGGGTCCGGACAGGTTCAAAATGCTATTAACCTAAAGAGAAACCCCATATCTGCAGCTTAACACCTTTTTTAATGTGAAAGGTTCCCTTTAAGTGTACACTGATGCAAAGAGTCTACCACAACATTTAAAAAAAAAAATACTTTAGAAAAGGCTAATAAAGAAAACCCCTTTGATTTAAATAACAAGAGGTATCTTGAAGGAGAAAATAAAAAGAAATTTTACTTTTTGTATTTTTGTAGAGGTCATGTGCATTTTCAGCTAGATCAGCTATTCTCAATATTGACACAGTATTGTAAGGAACTTTGTCATTAGAATGTTTGTAATATAAAATCCTTTTGTCATATTTGAAGCAGAGGCACTTAAAGTATGCGCCAATTAGAAGTACATTATAAAAATCTATTAGTAATTGGTTAGATAGGATGATGCCAAAAAGGCCACTGAAATCATTGTTACTTTATTATGAATTAAAAAATGTTTAAGATGAGAGGACTAATCCATACAGTGGCACTTTTTCATTTTACCCAAATCGCATGGTATATATGATTTTTTTGCACCTGCCATTACTTTTTTCGGGAAAAAATATTTACTAGCTAAATATTAGATTCAGAGAGAATGTTAAATATACTTCTTTTACCAATGGCTTGCCCAGACTGAATATATAAAAACCACCACAATAATATCTTTCAAATAAATTTAATTAGGTTATACAGACTGATAATCTAGGTGCTTACAGCTTAAATGACCAAACAAATTTATACGTATTCTTTAAAATCATGGAAAGTTTAAAATTCAACGCTGTCGGTAAGATTGTGCTATACTCGTATGTTGCACTGCTGTAAATTGTAATGCCCTAACTTGACCAAAAGAGCATGCATAGGATAATGTGCCAGCACACTTCATTTGTCAGTGGCCATAGGAGGCACTATTATGCGCAAAGTAGCCATGACATTGCTGTGTCTCTTGTCTATTGTTTTGTTCATATTAAACTGTCATGCTGGTATAAAGGATTAATTTTCAAGATGTGTCATCTATATTCTTTGATCTATATATAAGGCCGGCTTTGCACACTACGACATCGCAGGTGCGATGTCGGTGGGGTCAAATCGAAAGTGAAGCACATCTGGCGTCGCAGTCGATATCGTAGTGTGCAAATCCTTTTAGATACGATTAACGAGCGCAAAAGCGTCGTTATCGTATCATCGGTGTAGGGTCCAACATTTCCAAAATGCCGGTGCAGCGACAGGTACGATGTTGTTCCTCGTTCCTGCGGCCGCACACATCGCTGTGTATGAAGCCGCAGGAACGAGGAACATCTCCTACCTGCGTCCCGGCTGCAATGTGGAAAGACAGAGGTGGGCGGGATGTTTACATCCTGCTCATCTCCGCCCCTCCGCTGCTATTGGCCGGCTGCCGTGTGATGTCGCTGTGATGCCGCATGACCCGCCCCCTTAGGAAGGAGGCGGATCGCCGGCCAGAGCGAAGTCGCAGGACAGGTGAGTGCATGTGAAGCTGGCATAGCGATAATGTTCGCTACGCCAGCAATCACAAGATATCGCTACTGTGACGGGGGCGGGGACTATCGCGCATGACATCGCAGCATCGTCTTGCGATGTCGCAGCGTGCAAAGTAGCCCTAAGATTATGCGCCAGATTAAACATTTTGATAGTTTTTGATGTGATTAACTCTCAATCAGTGACTTTTTGATTGGGGAAAAATTCATCAAAAGATTTGTACCTTTTGCGGAAATAATCTTTTATAGTTTTACTAATGTGCTGGGACATTTCTGCTAAAATTTTATAACTTTTGTTAAACTCCCAACTTTTTATATTAAAAAATGCTATAAAGATTTAAAGAATTTGGCGCAAGAAAACAGAAATGAATATCATCAGATAAAAAAGAAAAGTGACATGAAAATCACTAATGATGAATTGGGGCCCATGTTTATTTACAGAATAAATCACATCATGTCCACACTAAATGTCACCCTTGATATGATCACACATTTTCTCTAGTGGTATTTTAGGTGTGCAAAGCTTTAGTGGAATAAATCACCTTAAGCAGAAGACTTCATACACTATAAGTTCATGCTCAAAACTCCATAACCTTAAAGTATAGTCCCATCACCTACTTCAGCACTAATGACCCTAATGACACTAATTTCCAAGAAAAAAAATCAACCATAACTATCTGCACATTTTTGCCAAATCTACTCACAGCTTAGAACTCTTTTCCTCCATCATCTCAAGTTCCTCTTCCACCTTTAAACCTTTCACAGAAGATGTCACCAAGCTCCTTACTGCTTCTAACCCTACAACCTGTACATATTAATAACACTACTCCCACACATCTCCATAAGTCCCCCTCTTCAGCTGTCAATGCTCACCTAAATACAATATTTAACCCCTCTCTTTTGTTTAGAATCTTTACCTCCTCATTCAAACATTCCATCATAACCTCTTTACTAAAAGAAATATGCCTTGATGAAAACTATGCTGCTTACTACAGAACTGTCTCTTTTCTCCATTTCATCTCTATACTCCTGGAAAAAGCAATTCAGCAGTTTAGAGATGAAGAGAGAATAGAGACAGGCCTGTAGTCTACTGTCTTGCGCTACTCTCGTTTAATCCACTTTTTCTCTGAAAACTATATTCTTGACCCTTGACAATCAAGTTTCCCTTCTTTACTGTCTACAGAAAGTTCTACTATTAAAGTTCCTAATGGTCTACTGAAAGATAAATGCAATAGTCTCTGCTCCCTGCTGATTCTCCTGTATTTCTCTGCTGCTTTTGACACTGTGGTTCACCATGTCCTCCTCACTATACTTCACTCTCTCATCCTCTAACAAATTGCTCTCTCTTGGTTGTCCTCCAAACTATCAGATGGCTCTTTCATGGTATCATTTGCCTCTTCTTCTTCCTCTCCTATTCCCCTTACTGTTGGGGGTATCTCCAGTTTTAAGCATAGGCCACCTCCTCTTCTTTGTATATGCAAGATTTCTCCCGTGCATCCCCCATACTCTGGAATGCTCTACCTCAGCACATCAGACTCTCCACTACCGTGGAAAGCTTCAAGAGGAACCTCAAGACCCACCTCTTCCAACAAGCCTACAACCTACAATAGCCCTCAGTCCAGTAGACCACTGCGCAACCAACTCTGTCCTCACCTATTGTACCATCACCCATTCCCTGTAGACTTTGAGCCCTCGCGGGCAGGGTCATCTCTCCTCCTATACCAGTCTGTCTTGTACTGTTAATGATTGTTGTACGTATACCCTCTCTCACTTGTAAAGCACCATGGAATAAATGGCGCTATAATAATAAATAATAATAATAATAATAATATGCCACCACTATAGGAAAAACCATCAGCAGACTTGGTATCCAGTACAAATTATATGTTGATCACACCCAATTATAGTACTCTTCTCCTGACATCACAGTCACCTTAATTCCAAATACCATGGATTGTCTGCTGTCTATAATATCAAGTTGTCCCTGTCTCCAAAATGTAACCTCTCATGTTTCCTCTTTCTATTAACCTACTTATATCTGATATTACAATTTCATTTAATGGTTCAATTTTAACTCCCAAAATCATGCTCGCTGTTTTGGGGTCATATTTGACACAAAATATATTGATAACAGTTTATTTACACAGCAGAAGGATAACTTAAAAGAGACTTGTCACTTAAATAAAAGTAGACCCCAATTCAAAAGCTAATAAGAAAAACAAATCAAGATAGCATTCACCTCCCTCTATCCAATGCCAGCTCCTTGATGGTGCTTTGGTGTCTGTGTTTTTGCTGCAGAAGTGACATCACATATACAGCAAGCATAACCACTGCAGCCAATCTCTGAGATCAGAAACCCAGCTATTGTTGATAGCACAAGCTGCTGCGGTAAGTGATTGGCAGCAGCAGTGTTATATGCTGTAGTTGTGATATCACTGCTGCAATCCAAACACAGACACTGATACAGTAACAGAGAGCTAGCGCTGGAATGGGAGGGGATGAATATAACTTTTTATTAGTTTTTTCGCCACTATCTAATCAGTTGGGGTAAACTGCTATAAGAGTCGCAGACTCCAATGTTTATTGTTTACTTGTTTAAGAGATATTATTTTGCTTTGTGTATACGTATATATCCAATTCAGACATAAGTAAATTCATAGTTAAAAATGTTAAAAATATAAACTACAGTGACTTAAAAAGTAATCATACCATTTGAATGTTTCCAGATTTTTTTCACTTTTTACCCACAAACATAAATGTATTTCATTGAGATTTTATGGGATATAAAAATACTAACTAGCAAGTCTTTGTTAAATGTAAAAGAAATTATACATTGTTTTCTAAATATTTGAAACATTTTAATCTGAAAATACTGATGTGCATTTGTATTCAGCACCTTTCAGTCTAATACCCATAAATGAAAGCTTGAGTGACCAGTAGCCTCTAAAAGTCACATAATTAGTACATGGAGTGCACCAGTGCATATTTTATTATCAGAATAACTAGATTTGTTTTGTGCAGATCTTAGAGGTTTAAAAACATTTTGGACCAAACAGCAACATGAAGTTGCAAAGAAGAGTAAAGCAGGCTTGATTTATTAAAAAAAAACAATCTCTGACTAACTCACGGAGCATTGTTCAATCCATCATCCAAAAATGAAAAGTGTATCACACATCTGCAAACCTAAAAAAACATGGCCATCCACCAAAATTGGTATCCCAAGCAATGAGAGCACTAATTATAATAGTGGCATTGACCCATGGTCATTCTTCAGGAGCTGCAGAGATATACAGCTGAGGGGGCAGAATCTATTCACAGAACAACTATTAGTCATAGGAGACCTGTAAAAGCATGTGGAGCACGTAAAAAGACTGTTGTCTGTGCGCTGTGCGTCCTTACCATGCGTCCTTACCATACGTCCTGCCTGGAGTTTTAATGTACTCTGAATAAAGATGTGTTTTATGGATGGGGAGTGCAAACTGATTTTCTACATTTTTTTCTTTAACTATTAGTCATATTCTCCACTTTCTTGCCTTAATGGAAGAGTTGCCAGACGAATAACAATTTTGAACATTTTTAATGCTGCACATAAACCTTAAAACATCATCGCCACCGTCAAACATTATGGTGGCAGCATCACGCTGTGGGAAGGCTTGCCTTTAACTGGAACAGGGAAGCTGGTCAGAGTTGATGAGAAGATGAATGGAGCTAATATACAGGGCAATCCTGGAGGAAATCTGTTAGTGGCTGCAACATACGTGAGACTGGCGTATAGATTCACCTTCAAGTAGAACAGAGACCTTAAACATACTGCCAGAGATACAATGGAATGGTTTAGATCAAAGCATATTCTTCTGTGTGAATAGCCCAGTCAAAGTCTAGACCTTAATCTAAAAATAAATGCACGTCACAATTTTAAATGTTAAGATTTTTAGAAAGCCATATATTTCTTTTTTGTTTGTTTAGTTTCCCTCTGAAGGTATGTGTTATGTATCCCAACTTCTATTGTACATAGCAATAAAACGAGTCAGATGGGAGTACCACATGGCTCCAGGACAATGCATAGGGTTTGTTTGTATTCTGTTACCATATAAACCCACAAATCTACACAGAGCTAGTTTATAGACACAAAAAGTTTAGATACTTTTTCTAAACAGTTTTATTTTTTATATTATATTCATAAGAGCAATAAAATATTGGTTACAGTGGTGCACATAAGCTTTAATTCCATATCATCATACAATCCAAATGGGATTACTGGAATTTATTCTAATAAAGTAGCTTAAATTAATGATAATTTATAATTTTCAATATGTATATATACAAATATATATATATATATATATATATATATATATATATATATATATATATATATATGCAGTACATATTGGAGCAGCACTTTAACCAGTTTGGTGCAAAATCCTGCCAACCAGTCTCACCCGGTTCCAATATTCAGTAGCAATTAAAAGCAGTACTCAGCATCAGATGAAAAAAAATGCCTTTTATTGGCCCATAGGATACAGCAATGTTTCAGTCACAAGTGACTTTTGTAAAGTAGTATATATATATATATATATATATATATATATATATATATATATATATATATATATATATATATAAAAACAGTAGATCTACATAGAATAGGATAATGAGGTTGAGTCAGTTACAAGAGTGCAAAAGCACCTTTACTATTTTATATATATATATATATATATATATATATATATATATATATATATCTATATATATATATATATATATATATAGATATATATATATATATATATATATATATATATATATATATATGTATATACTATACTATACTATCTATGAGTCATCACTTTACAAACATCATAAGCCATGAAGAAAATGCAAAAATAAAATGGATATTCGATAAAGGGGAAAGCCTATTATGTCAGTTTATTACTAAAGTGATCTATGTTTTACATAAGATTTTCTTCATCATATACAGTAGCAGCAGTAATATATTTGCAAATCCTATGGATTAGGATAGACATATTTTAATTGTACCCTGTTTTGTAGATGCGAGAATCAAATAAAGGCCACATTAAAGCAAGACAAAAATTAATGAACAAGAGGGCCATTAAAATGCTATGCTTGACTAATGGTCAATCTAAAGTCCTAAATATATTTTTAAAAAGACACAACAAATAAAACCTTCCTTACATCCATTTTAAGCAGTTGTTTCTGATTAACCTTACATGGTATGTTTATTTTTGGATATTTTAAAGCAGACTATGTATATTTCATTTTGCAGCGTTAAAGCTTTTTCCAGTTACCTTTTGGTGCCTGCTCACCTGTATCATTTCTTGTAGAAACTGTCAATATATCATAGAAATGTAGTAGAAATGTGCTAAAAGATTTTATTAAGCACATTGCATTCAAACAGAGTCTGAAGAAAGCAATCAATATGAGCCATGTTTTCACTCACGCAAAGTATTGGCATCTAAAAGGCTTCTTGCAAAAGTAATTAAAATTCCACCAAACCCTTGAAGTTGCTGTGATTTCATTGTGTGTGGTCTGTGTATTGGGAGAACCGGGGATGACTAAATAACATTAGAAGTTTAATTTACCATTGTTGATAATCTGAGCTCGCTAGCAAACCAGCATCATTATTATTATCATGCAACTTAACCTCAGATGCTCTGAAACTCAGAACACATTCCTTCTCCCTAGAGCCTAGGCATTGATCCGCAATAAAGAAAACAAGACTGGAGAATAAAAAGATCAATTTATTTAGCAATACCAACAATAATACATTGCATCAACACAAAAGAAAGCTTTCTTTTATGGGAACACAAATTAATTTTACGCCTTTCTGACCAACAGACTTTTAGGTAGAGATAGCCCTTCAGGAGGTTTAGTGTTTAAAATGAATAATTCTAATGGGTGAAGTGATACTGTGGTGCTGTGAATATGATGTTCTTCATCCTGATGGCTTTCAACTAAGGAACACAGTGTTAAGCTAGCAATCCATCGAACATCTTGTCTTTTAACACAGTACTAGTAGTAGAAAAAAGACACAAGGTAACATTTTATTAATCTGTGCATTGAATTCTCAGAGAGGCATGTAACCCTGAAGAAGAAACAATCAGCTGTTGTAGTTTGGGGGGATTTCAGAAAATGATGTACAGTATATCAAAATTGCAATAGTTTGTATTCGCAAATTTTACAACTCCTTTGTGTATTTCACAATAAAAGGACCTACAAACACTGTCTGGAATATAGCTTGGCATCTACAGTGGAGGGCACTAATCCCATATTCATTTGAAATCAGTAACAAAGCAATATCAAAGTATTGCAATTATATATATATTTTTTGGACTATGAAATAAAATATATAAATAAATAATATGAAAGATAAAAGATAGATAGATTGATCTGCAATTGATAGTTAAATAATGGTAAAGATAAATGATAGATTGATAGAAAGATAGCTAGATGTGCGATAGATAGATAGATACATAGATAGATGATAGATAGATAGATAGATAGATAGATGGTAAATGATATATAGTTGACAGATAGAAAATAGACAATAAACAGATAGATAGATGACAAATAGATATTTAAGATTATAGATGATGTTACTCCACAAAGAAGGGGAGACAATACAGTACGAAAGATAGCTATATGTGCGATAGATATGATAGATAACTAGATAGATAGATAGATAGATAGATGGATAGATAGATAGATAGACAGATAGATAGATGGATAGATAAATAAGCAACAATAGGAGGCAGCACTCCAAAAATAAAGTGATAAAGGGGACTTTATTAGCCATGCCATATACAGTATGCTAAAAAAAGTCCACTTTTTTTTACTTTATTTTTGGAGTGCTGCCTCCTATTGTTGCTTATACTATTGCCAAAGGATTTAAAGTTTGTTGGGGACTTTGGACCTGTGATAATTTATTATTTTTTATATGATGTTCCTATCTTATTTATCTAGCAATATAGATAAATAATGGGGAAGACACAATATAGATAGATACATATGACATAGATAAAAAAATTGTTTAAAAGAACAGAGAGTCCTCAGTGGTTGATACCTTTTAATGGCTAACTGAAAAGATGGTAATAATTGCAAGCTTTCGAGACTACTCAGGTCTCTTCATCAGGCATGGTATAACACAAAATCTGAAGAGTCACGTATTTATACACAACAGGACTTAGAATAGTGCAGTAAAAAAAAAAAAAAAAAAAAAAAAAAAAAAAAAAAAAAAAAAAAAAAAAAAAACTGGCTAACACGGTACAAAGATATATTTTACTTGTATGACATAGATAGAAAGATAGATAGATAGATACATATGACATAGATATAAATAGATAGATAGATACATTTGACATAGAAAGATAGATAAATATACAGATAGATGGATAGATAGATAGATAGGATAGATTGTTCATAGATAGATAGATAGATAGATAGATAGATAGATAGATAGATAGATAGAGGGATAGAAAGATAGATAGATATTTAGGATCATAGGTGATGTTACTTCACAATGAAGGGGAGGTTATAGGATACCGATTTTAAATAAATAAATAAATATATATATATATATATATATATATACAGTTAGGTCCAGAAATATTTGGACAGTGACACAAGTTTTGTTATTTTAGCTGTTTACAAAAACATGTTCAGAAATACAATTATATATATATGTGGGCTGAAAGTGCACACTCCCAGCTGCAATATGAGAGTTTTCACATCCAAATCGGAGAAAGGGTTTAGGAATCATAGCTCTGTAATGCATAGCCTCCTCTTTTTCAAGGGACCAAAAGTAATTGGACAAGGGACTCTAAGGGCTGCAATTAACTCTGAAGATGTCTCCCTCGTTAACCTGTAATCAATGAAGTAGTTAAAAAGTATGGGGTTGATTACAGGTGTGTGGTTTTGCATTTGGAAGCTGTTGCTGTGACCAGACAACATGCGGTCTAAGGAACTCTCAATTGAGGTGAAGCAGAACATCCTGAGGCTGAAAAAAAAGAAAAAATCCATCAGAGAGATAGCAGACATGCTTGGAGTAGCAAAATCAACAGTCGGGTACATTCTGAGAAAAAAGGAATTGACTGGTAAGCTTGGGAACTCAAAAAGGCCTGGGCGTCCACGGATGACAACAGTGGTGGATGATCGCCGCATACTTTCTTTGGGGAAGAAGAACCCGTTCACAACATCAACTGAAGTCCAGAACACTCTCAGTCAAGTAGGTGTATCTGTCTCTAAGTCAACAGTAAAGAGAAGACTCCATGAAAGTAAATGCAAAGGGTTCACATCTAGATGCAAACCATTCATCAATTCCAAAAATAGACAGGCCAGAGTTAAATTTGCTGAAAAACACCTCATGAAGCCAGCTCAGTTCTGGAAAAGTATTCTATGGACAGATGAGACCAAGATCAACCTGTACCAGAATGATGGGAAGAAAAAAGTTTGGAGAAGAAAGGGAACGGCACATGATCCAAGGCACACCACATCCTCTGTAAAACATGGTGGAGGCAACGTGATGGCATGGGCATGCATGGCTTTCAATGGCACTGGGTCACTTGTGTTTATTGATAACATAACAGCAGACAAGAGTAGCCGGATGAATTCTGAAGTGTACAGGGATATACTTTCAGCCCAGATTCAGTCAAATGCCGCAAAGTTGATCAGACGGCGCTTCATAGTACAGATGGACAATGACCCCAAGCATACAGCCAAAGCTACCCAGGAGTTCATGAGTGCAAAAAAGTGGAACATTCTGCAATGGCCAAGTCAATCACCAGATCTTAACCCAATTGAGCATGCATTTCACTTGCTCAAATCCAGACTTAAGACGGAAAGACCCACAAACAAGCAAGACCTGAAGGCTGCGGCTGTAAAGGCCTGGCAAAGCATTAAGAAGGAGGAAACCCAGCGTTTGGTGATGTCCATGGGTTCCAGACTTAAGGCAGTGATTGCCTCTAAAGGATTCGCAACAAAATATTGAAAATAAAAATATTTTGTTTGGGTTTGGTTTATTTGTCCAATTACTTTTGACCTCCTAAAATGTGGAGTGTTTGTAAAGAAATGTGTACAATTCCTACAATTTCTATCAGATATTTTTGTTCAAACCTTCAAATTAAACGTTACAATCTGCACTTGAATTCTGTTGTAGAGGTTTCATTTCAAATCCAATGTGGTGGCATGCAGAGCCCAACTCGCGAAAATTGTGTCACTGTCCAAATATTTCTGGACCTAACTGTACATATATATATATATATATATATATGCTATTATATATGGAGACAACTTGCCCTCACTCCTGAGAATAGAGTTCTGTGGTATATGTATATTTAATAACAGATATTCATATATTCTTTTTCCATTTTATCAGTCACATATCTGGGTAATCTACAGTCTGCATCTGTAGGATCTATGACTCACCTGTATATTTTTATTCCTGTCTTTCTTTTTCTCTAATTCTGTGAAACATACTGCCATAGTCGCTGTAATTTGTTTCCAAATAAACATACAGTATATGCGTATATGGCTTAGTTTTTGCAACTAATTGGGGTAGGATAAGATGTTTATCTGGAAATAGAATAATGGAAAGGGGACATATAATATATTATATTTACGACTCTTATAGAGGTTTTTCCCCCAATAACTACTGAGATAGTTAATCGACATCTGAAATGTGGTCACCTGACACCATTGGGGACAAGAGTGGTTTTGTCTGAGTTGGATGTACGAACATAGTCCTATAATTGAGGTTATATATAAGTACTTTTATATGAAAAGCCTTTGTTTTGTAGCATTATTATATCACAAAATAATCTATTAAAATTCCTAGTAATTTAGAAAAAAATGTATGCTGTAGTGTTTGCTTTTTTGAGGCATTTGGGCATTATGAATTGTTTTGCCTTTTATTAAGTTGGTGCTATTATCCTGTCCTGCATGCCCAAAGGTTACAATAAAGTAGGGAAAGTTTCCCTTCATGCATATGATGTCGGACAACTGCTTAGATGCCATGCGCTTGCGCAGCCAGGCTGGACTGGTGCAGTGAGTTCTAAGTATTACAGCGACTTTTGACATGCGCAATATGACACAGAGCCGGCTGATTTTGGCATTTTTCTTCAGACACATATTGACTAAACATTTACATTATAGAAAGGTGAATAATCATCTCATTGTGCTGTCAAGTGTGTAATTTAATGGGATTAATGCACTTAGCTCTTTATGTACTTTTAAACATTATGTTGGACATTCCCACACAAAAAGAGCGGATTTTGCTTATGTACACAATTTGATAATTGTCTTAAATGATTATATTATTAGTATTTATGTATTTGTATAACTAATTATTTGTTGATTGCATTTTGATTGATACCTTTGCATATACTTGTATGGTGTATCCTAATGATGTTTGAGAAAAGTTTTGTTGTAGAACCAAAATGTTGCCACATGCGCTAATACAAAATCCTGGAAATGTTTCACTTTATTGGACATACTGATTATTTGTTCTTTCCAGAAGATAGATAACTAGATGCATAGAGAGATAGATAGATAGATAGATAAATAGTTTGTACAGTTATTTAGCCAAATAATTAAAGGAAAATAATGATGTGAGCTCCCATCCTATTTTCATAGCTAGCAAAGATAAAGCAGCAACTGTGGTCTGGAACACTCAGATGTCTGCTGTACCTTGGCTGCTTATGAAAAATAGATGGGATCCCATGCTGTTTTTTAAATTATGTTAATAAATAATTATAAAAACACTATGGGGTCAACCCCATTTTTCATAAGCAGCCAAGGTACAGCAGACAGCTAGGCGCAGGTATTATTAGGGTTGAACAACCCATGGTTATTTGGTCCTTCTCAGCCTAAAAATAGCAGACCACAGCTACGAGAGAAGTGACACATCCATTAGATACCCCAATTCTGGCGCTAAACCCAGACATTCACAATTGCTCGGGTGCAGTGGCCATCAGGGTAATGGCTTATGGGCTTGATGCCTGGTGTGACCTTATGATGTAACCCCAGTTCACTGCCACCAAATATAGATAACTAGATGCATAGATAGATAGATAGATAGATAGAGAAATTGATAGATAGATAGATAGATATTTTGGGCAATTAACCTTTTACCCATATATGATATTACTGGTATATCATATGTTGTCTCCCTGCTTTTGATGCGGTCTCTGTGTTATTCAGATAAGATAAACAGATAATACTGTTTATTTTTGACAGTGGCATTTACAGCGCAGATCGGGTTACTCTGGCACTGTTTTAACAAGCCAACGGTGCCACAGCAATGCATCCACAGAGTGGTGATGGTTTGTCATTATGATTAAGGGTCTGCTGAAGGACACCATGTGAGTCTTCATAGTTATCCAATGAAAACTGACCTTGGGTGTCCATTGAATAGTGTGATTTTTGCTGTATTCAGCAATAATGTGCTGTATGGTAAAAGTGTTCAGATAATCACAAGTTCAAGTCCCTCATGGAGACTCAAAAAATAGTATATTTATATATATATATATATATAAAGAGATAAATAGATATACTGTATATATAGATATATGTATCTATCTATATATATATATATATATATATATATATATATGTATATATATATATATATATATATATATATATATTTATATATATATATATATATATATACATATATATATATATCTCCGAATCCCCCTTGTTACAAGTTTATCACATGATAAAATAAATTATGTAATTTATACCTTAAGTATCACTCATCCTGCAGTAATCAACCCTTCAAACATCTATGTTTAGAGAAAAGAAGACTTTTATGGCCCTCGGAATAATGGGTGGAAAAAAATAAAAGTGCAAAAATTGAAAATTGCTCAGTTGGGAAGGGGTTAACATCAATAGTAACAAGCACGTTGAGAAAAGAACAAATAAAGGATCCACCAAATGGATCTGTTGAGCTGAACACATGCTGCCGTATGCCTCTATGGTGCAGTTTTTAATATAATGAAGCTGTTAAAGATGGGTAAAATATTTTGGCTAAATAGGGCCTAATTTTGACATTACTACTACATGTTGCATGATATCAGTTGTAGATATATAAACAATTAAAATGCAAAATTGATAACCTGAAAGGTCATGAGAGGCTTTGGATATAATACTAGTTTATATATTTCTATAGTTATATCATTTCACTATTGTTTCCTGCGTAAAAATAGATATGTTCTGTTACTGCTATGTTGACTGGTTGGTGTTATGCAGAAACAAATATTTATCTAGGGAATTTTTCATCCACTAATAAAATTCTTCAGCTGCCAATTTTTTTTCTTTATTTTATGCATTTGAACAACCAAGGCTAAAAAATGAATTGCCTAAGTATTCCTATTTTATGTAATTCAACAACTTCTCAACGCAATTGCCTAAAACTATTTCAATTGCCCAAGGAACTATAAAATGAAATTGCCAGCCAACCATTCAGTTTATTGTAAATTAATGCTGTTCAGAGCCAAATGGATATAGTGACATATGTAATATTAAACTTATGAGCCCTGATTCTATTGTAAGATAATATGCAGTCACCTTTAGTATGTATTTTGTGTTTCTCACAAGTTACAGTGAATATAATGCAAAAAAATCTAGAGATGTGCAGATAAACGGCGTTGTCCACTACCGGATATCCATTTATTGATGCTCAGAAAAAAATAAAGGAAAAAAAAAATTAAAAACCTGGACCTGTATTTTTCCTTTTTAATTAACTGCAGCATTTACATTTTGCCTGAGGAGAAAAAAAATACTGTTTTCTTAGGATATTGTTTCCAAATATATTGAAGTCAGTAACCTCTAGTAGAATATTGTAATGACTGGTGGGGAATGATTAAAAATATGTGCATTTTATCATTTGTTCTACCAAGACTCTTCCATCTCCAGTCTGAGGAATAGCATAGGATGATACTGTGGTGAGTGATTACTTGCTTTATTTCTACTCCAATTACATTGACTGTGGATATGTGTACAGCAGTCTAAGATTACCACTCATACCCAAATTTAGTCCCAAACATATGTATTGCCCTGACTACCACAAAGCAATCCCAGAGAAAAAAAGATGCCAAGTCTGGATATAGCTAATCTGGCTTTGAAAATACAAGCTGAACAAGTACGTTAATAAATAACCGTTATTTTAATTTTTATTTCATAAATCAAGAGCAGACATGAAAATAACCAACTTTGTCATATATCTTATAAGACAAATCTGTTTCTTTCTCTCCCAAAATTGATCAGTCATTATCAAAAGTTTCAGTTATGAGGTAAAATCTGTATTCGGCTGTATTCGACTTTCCTATTACTGAGATAGGAGATGGCAGTTGCTATGGATACAATTCTTTATAGATAGAAGAGGGAGGATGGGGAGGAGCTCTGCCGCTAGCTAGAATTTTGTTAATGACAGATTTATTTTTTTATTTATGTAGTGAAAAAAAACAAAACAGTTTTAATCCCTGTGGTTACCGTGGACTATGGCGGCAAGCCTGCAGCATTCATGCACATGTCAGCTGATCTGATCAGCCAACATGTGTGGCTAACAGGCACTGGTGGATTGGAGATCCACCCATGCCTGTTAACCCCTTAGATTGGGCTGTCAAACACTGACAGCATGATTTAAAGGGCCACGACATTGATTTTGTCATTGCCCGCCACCATCAGCTGCCTTGTGATGTGATCATGGGGCGCCAATATGTTGTCATTGTAGCGCGGGGTCAGGTGATGACCCCTTACATTGCCATGACTCACTTCCTGTGAGAGCCGACAGAGCGCTGGCACTCACTGGAGATGAGCATTTCTGCTAACCAGAGCAATGCTGCTATGATCAGCAGAAATGCACGGGTGATTGGACTGTACAGGGATAGGGATAGGGGACCTAGGAGGACTAGTAAAATAAATTAAAAAATATGAAAAAAAACCTTAAAAGTTCAAATCCCCCACCTTTCGCCTCATTGAAAATAAAACAATTAAAAAATTAAAAAAATACACATACTTGGTATCACCACAATCAGAAATGCTTGATATATCAAATTTAACTAATTAATATGATCATACACGCCATGGCGAGAAAAAAGTCCAAACTCCAAAATTACATTTCTTGGTCGCTTCAACATTTTTTTAAAAAGCAATAACAGGCAATCAAAACAGCATCTATACATGAAGATAAGATAAGATATAGAACACCACGCATTCACTGAATCACATACAATACTGCTAAACCAGGAAACACTTGGTGCAGGGTGTTCAAACAGTGTTAATAACACTACTTCATTAACTCCCTAGAAGGTGACTGCACAAGTTCAAGGCTGCAGGTGGATTCGGCAGGTGGTCCGCGGGGCTATCAGTAATGCTGGAAGTTCCCTGGAGTGGCTAAGTTGAAGGGTTAACTTTCGCCACAGGGAAATATACAGGGCGGATGGCAAAAAAGAATGCGGTACAGGCCAGAGCACCCTGGCCGGTGGTGTCCCGGCTGTACAGGAGTCGTGTGAACAGCATCTATACATAGTTTAACTAAAAATTTCTGCTCGAGGCTTAAAGATAAGCCATCGCTGAGCCCCAGATCGCAAAAAATGAGAACGCTACTGGTCTCGGAAAATGACAACAAAAGCGTTATTATGTTTTTGGACAAACTTCTGGGATTATTTCCTCACATAAATAAAAGTAAAAGTATACAAGTTTGGTATCTACTAATTCATAATGACCTGAAGCATCATACTGACATGTTAGTGTGGCACCAAAATGGCGGGCAAGATGAAGGCAAAATGGCGGCAATTCAAACGGACAGTCACAGCTTAGTTTTAAACAGTTCTGGAAGGCGCATGTCACCCGGTTTAATGGGTCCAGTCTTTATCCTGTTCGAGACGCCAGGTAAGATTCAAGGTGTACCGCCCCAGTGTTAGTCAGGCTGCTCAGATCCGGGATCGTGGTGGCTCGAGGGTCCTGGACCCGGGTTGGCGGACACTTTGATCCATATAAAGGGGGCTATTTAAAGGGGAGAAGTTCGTGACGCCACCTGTGGGATGCGGTAATGGGAGTACCGCTGCTGCTGTTAGGAGTGCCGGGACAGATGGAGTTAAGCAGCCTGATGATAGTCCCTCCACAGGTAGGGAAAGCCCCGGGCTCAGGTTGTTTGGTGATTGTTTGGGAAAGCAGGGTGCAGGGCTCAAGGTACTCACTGCGGTAGTCGTGGTGCCGGATGAGGTTTATAAAGTAGACACACACTGCAGGTAAACCAAAGTCTCGGTGTATCACTGTCACTGCGGGGAGCCTGGCCAGGTATCCGCTCCCACCAGTGTCACTTGGTAATCCGGAGCCCGCCTCCATTCACAATTTAGTTGTCTGTTTGTGGTCCCTTGGCTTGAAGCTGTTGGGGCCTCACTCACTATGTGTAGTGTAGCTGTGCTCTTGATGGCTGGTACTTGGGATTTCAGAGGGGTGGCTTACTGGAAAACCGTATTCCCCGCATTGTGATGATGCCTTCAATCTCTGAGCTCTTAGGGAAGTACATGAAGATACTCTCCCTCCCAGGTTAATTATCAGGACGTTGAATCGGTTCCTGACTTAGGGTCCTGTACCCCATCGTGCTCGGTACCGGTCAGTTCTTTTGGGTTTCCTGATGCCAACAGTCCTCCTAGACTATGTCTGTCGCACCCTTTTCCAATGTCACTGCCACCGATGTCCGACTCCTCTGGTCCCAGACCACCATCTGCGACCCAACCTCGGTCTAACTCCCCAGGAGCACACTCTCCTCAGCTCCTCATTCTTTGAGGGTTCTTACTACCCTCTTACTTCCTCCCTCCCACCAGTCTGCTTGACCCCTAACTGGGTGGCCCTATTCCAGCTTGACCAACCCACTGGTGTGTCTGACAGGCCATGATGTGAGGTGTTGATTGGGATTTGTGGTGCTGTTGGAGGTGACACCGGTTTCTGGGAACCTGGAACCATGGGGGGTAGGTCCTGCACCCTGGATGAAGGGATGCAATTCCCTGTGGCACCCTGATATATTCAGGGGCGCCACATCAGTTTTACCATATATTGAACATGATGAATAAAAACCCCTCAAATCTATTGTGAAATTTCACTTTTCACTAATTCTCTACATGTGTATTTTTTCCCATTTTCCAGTACACTATATGGTAAAACTAAAGGGTTTTTCCATAGTACAACTTGTCCTGCAAAAAATAAGTCATTATACTGCAATATTGATGGAATAATGAAAAAGTTATGACTTTCAGAAGAGGGGAAGGGAAAAACGAAAATGAAAAATGGAAAATCGCCGGGGTGAAGGGATTAAAACGACGTATTAACAATGACCAATTGGCCACATATAAATGGGAAAATTAAAGCAAGAGACAACATTTAGTAATTGTAAGTTTTTGCTTTGTGCTTGCATGTTTTATTCTGGAAGACTTTCCTTGGGCCCCTCAAAAGCACAGGACACATAAGAAAAAAAGGATATTAAAAATGGAACATGTTAGATGAGAGATCATGATTGATTGCTCTCAGTGAGAAAAACAGAATTAAAATTTTGTAGTTGTGTAGTTGTAATACCTTTTAATGGCTAACTAAAATAAAATAAGCGATGGGTTAAATGTTCATCCCTGTCTGGTGGGCTGGAACAGATACGATTATATCTGAGAGCCTGGCTGCAGACAATGGACTTTTTAATGTGTTTGGGATGGAAGCTGTCCCATCTCAGGTATGTGGAACGGTCAATAGACTTCCGATACACCGATGTCTGGATTGAACCATTTTGAATTTTTATGGTGGTATCCAAGAAGTTAAGTTCTGTTTTTGAGTGGTCCAATGTCAAGTTTATGGTAGGATGAAATGCATTGAATTTTTCATGGAATTTTAGAAGCTCTTGCTCAGACTCAGTCCAGATTATTAAGATGTCAGCAACAGGGATGATCGAATACCTCAAATAGTTGGCTTAGTGAATATTCGACAAATAACTCGCCGCTATGCGAATATTCGATGTGCAATGTAAGTCTATGGGAAGCCCGAATAGTTCTGAATAGTTGTCATTCGGGTTTTCCATAGACTGACATTGCGCATCGAATATTCTCAAATAGTCGAATAGCGGCAACCTATTCGGCAAATATTCGCGAAGCCAAACATTTGAGGTATTCGATCATCCCTAGTCAGCAATAATCACCTTGACCTCTTAATAATCTGGACCAAGTCTGAGTAAGAGCTTCTAAAATTCCATGAAAAATTCTATGTATTTCATCCTACCATAAACTTGACATTGGACCACTCAAAAACAGAAATCAACTTCTTGGATACCACAATAAAAATTCCAAATGGCTCAATCGAGACAACAGTGTTTCGGAAGCCTATTGACCGTCCCACATATCTGAGATGGGACAGCTTCCATCCCAAACACATTAAAAAGTCCATTGTCTACAGCCAGGCCCTCAGACTCAGATATAATCGTATCTGTTCCAGCCCACCAGACAGGGATGAACACTTAACCCATCTCTTATTTTATTTTAGTTAGCCATTAAAAGGTATCACAACTACAAAATTTTAATTTTGTTTCTCTCACTGAGAGCAATCTTTCATTTTTCAACTGGCTAACACGGTACCAAAACCTTTTTCTTTTAACTAAAAATGAGAGATCATGTTACAGATTTAGTATTTTGGTCCAGGTGCCCCATATTTGCTTTTTTTTGCCTTACAAACTTAAGTTCTGAGATTTACTCAAGCTGTAATTTGTGAATTTGTGCTGGATGAAAGAAAATCAAAAGGAAACCAGTCGTATTACACCTGGATTTTCATCTTGTACAGTTTTTTTTTCCAGTAAGAACTGCTAGGAATTTATTCTAATAATTTTTGGCAATTGTTCCATACAGCTTTGTTTCAGCACAATACAATTAGTACTTGGATTAGAAAGATATGGCTAAATCTAATCGTGTTGTCATTACAAAAAAGCAATTCAATGCTTGGAATTATGCTACATCATTATAAGTAGAGGTTCTCCTCTGTCTAGCTATTTTATCTTCTATAAAGTAATATCAGTATTTTATCCTCACAATGTTATTTTACCTAAGGTCAAACCAACTCCCTGTGCACATCTCAAAACTTTGTAATAGCCTTAAGGAATAAAGAAAAACTGTACAAAGAATATTGATTCATATCAATGCTTTCATCATTTTCACATGACTAGATAGATGCTTTATTTTACACAGAAGATCTGAAATATATAGTTTGTCAATAGGATCAATAAATAAAGGTTTCTAGAAAATATAGGTTCATCAGTAGGCCAGGTTAATGGGCAAACGTATAGAGGTTCTGGCTCAGAAATATCCTGTATCCATCTGAGCCGGAAACTCTATCAGTCTGCTTGTCACCCCGGCCTCCTGATGAACCTGTATCTGGGGGTAAACGTGTTGGATTTTTCTACTTTAAGGGAAGTATAATCTTTTTCTCTTTCTCAGCCCGTACTTGCTATTTTTGCTCCACAATACATTAGCAAAACAATTGATAAGTAATTTATTTTAAGCATATCCATTGTAAACCTGCAATGGCTCAGTGGTTAGCACTACAGCCTTGCAGCGCTGGGGTCCTGGGTTCAAATCCCACCAAGAACAACATCTGCAAGGAGTTATTATGTCCTCCCCGTGTTTACATAGGTTTCCTCTGGGTATTCCAGTTTCCTCCCACACTCCAAAGACATCATTGGAAACTTAGATTGTGAGCCCCTCCCTGTCTTTAATTCTTAGATACTATTGTTATTGATGGGTGATCCACTTAGGTCTCTATAGGGACAGTCAGGGGGAGTCCATGTTGAGCAGGGGTGCCAAACTCCAAGGCAAGGTAGTACAAGATTTTAGGGCTACCTATATTTCACCTTATTATCCTTAATTTTGTGAAGATTTGAAAAAGAAAAAATCATCCTAAATTCAAACAGGGCAAACACCAAAAAATCCTTGAATTAATTACTTATGTCAAGTATTTGGATATGTTGAAAGATAAAAAGTTCATGAATTTAACTCTTAATTAGTGATGGGCGGACCTACAGATATCTGGGATCGGCAGGTCCAACTGAGTTTTAAAAAACATCTGGCTCTGAATTGATCCCAGATATCTGCCCGGATGCCAGTCCCCATTTAAATCTATGGGGATCAGCATTCAGTGATTTAAAGTGGTGGTAGAAGGGATAGGGGAATTAAAGCAAGCATGTTATACTTACCAATCTACCACATGGTTATAACGCTACTTCTGGGGGACTCATTAACCCTCATATATATTCACTGCTTCCCCAGCCAATTGGCAGTTCTGGTGTCTCTGCATTAAGACGCGCCCCCCCACCCTGTGTGATAGTGTGTCTAACTACTTTCAGTCACAGATGCTGTGTGCATCTCTAAAGTGTAAACATAAAAAAATATGAAAAAAATTGCATAGGGTCCCCCCATATTATTATACCCAGCACAGATAAAACATAAGGCTAATCTTGGCTGTGTATCAAAATAAGAGGGAAAGCATGCGGCTTTTTAAAATAAAAAATTACTTAAATAAATCATTTTTAAAAATGCATGCAGTCCCCCCAATTTTGATTCCCAGCCACGATAAAGTCGACAGCTAGGGGCTGCTATTCACATGCTGGGGAGACCCATGGTTATTGCAGCCTGGAGCCGCCAAGGATTTTTACTCAGCAAATCCCAATTGCCCTAGTGGGCTGCAATCGGGGTAATAAGGGGTTAATGACAGCTCACAGATGCCACTAAGCCCTATATTAGTAATGGGAGTCATCTATGAGACCCCCATTACTAATCTGTAATTGAAAGGAAATAAACACAAAACACACAAAAAATCCTTATTTGAAATATAATGCAAAAAAACCCTCTTTCTCCCCTTTATTAATCCCCAAAACACCCAGATCCAAAGTAATCCACACAAGATCCCATGAGGATTCCAGCTCTGCTACATACTGAAGTGTGAGCTTGAAGGCACAGAACATAACCACACAGTGTTGTCTTCAGGTAGAGAATGACTGAGCTGCAGCAATGAGTGGTGACATCACTCAGTTTATCTGAGGACACAGCTGGACATTCCCAAAGTCCTCCACCTGTGAACACAGTTAATCTGATCTCAGGTGACCCCATTAAACTTAGTGACCTCACCTCATGTGAGGTCACTGAGTTCACAGACCTGCATCTCTTGGCAGAAAAACAGAGTTTTTGGTCAGGAGATGCACATTTGGTGCTAAAATATCTGCACCAGATTTCTGCACCAAATTTGCACTTCCTAGCAAAAAAACACACCCAAACAGTGTCATAATTTTTTTTTATGTACAATAATTTTTACTTTAGCCTTTATTTTTTTTACCTTCATTTGTGAGGTTTGTGATTTTTTTAGTGACAGAAAGGACCTTCTCATATTTCCACTATTCACTTAATAGCTGTTGCCTCAAGTATTGGGCAATATGCAAATACAATTGGATTCTATTGTAGAAAGGGAGCTATTAGCTACCCGTTTCACCATTTAGCCTGTGCAGCTGATTTTAATGGCATTAATAGCGATCATGTCATAAGAGTGCACCTGCTGTATGGAGCCTCAGTCTACACACTGTAAAAAGTGGAGCAGCGTATTGTGGGAATAAGTTTTAATTTTAATGTTGTTGCTTCCTATTGGGGTAAATGATGAGTATCATAATGTGTGGAGCAAGGTGGGCCTTTATATTGTGTGATTTGAGCTTTGAGAGGCCATGATACTGTAGAGAAATGGCTGTGGGTGTTTGTCATATTGTGCTTGGAGGACTGTAGGGGGTCTGTTATAGTCTCTATGGGAGGCTTAACAGCAGTATACTGTATAAGAGTTTGTTGGGGCCATCATACTGTACTGTGTGGCAAGTTGTCATATATTTAACTGTGTTAGGGGTGTATTATACTGTGTTAAAGGTGCTAAGATGCATTATATTGCATTTAGCATCACATTGGGGACATTATACTATGCAGGAGGTAATATGAGGGAATCAATTTGTTGAGTGCATTCTGGGTCATTTATTGTGCTTGGACACTGTGGCACCATCATACTGTTTTTAAAGAAATGCTGAGGTATACTCTGCTGAGGAAACTGTGAATTCAGTATACTGTGAACTTTGGGACAAACTGTGGAGGGGATTTCAGTGTGGGGTTATTATACTGTGTGTGGTGGGATATTTTTTGGTATCATCATACACTCTGAGGCCATGAGGTATCATAGTGGGAGTGGGAA
Organism: Anomaloglossus baeobatrachus; assembly: GCF_048569485.1. NCBI lineage: Eukaryota > Metazoa > Chordata > Amphibia > Anura > Aromobatidae > Anomaloglossus > Anomaloglossus baeobatrachus. The sequence continues at coordinate 396,919,823 of NC_134355.1, forward strand.
AGAACACTGGGGACTTCAATGGGAGAAAAATTACTCTTTACTTTCCAGGTTAAATGCCCTGTAGCTGTCATTAGTAGTTGGGAGGTATGCCCTTCAGCAACTTTGCCTTTATGCCATGATCACCTAATCCATTGAATATTTTTTCCCAGCACTTAGGACCTTTTTTGTGCAGTTCCATGATTTCTATATATTCTATTAATCTTTATGGTTAAAAGATAAAAATACAAAAAAGACAAAAGATGATTACAAAAAAATAGTCCTGAAGAAAAAAAAGTAGTGTAAGCTGCATCAAGAAAACATATAGACGAGTTAAAAGAGATATATAACTGGGTTTCTCTGTAATACAAATCAGAGAGAAGAAATGGTATTCAAATTAATCAAGTGTCCATAAATAATGATGCAATGATGCGATATCCAAAAGTTCCAAATAATATATATATATATATATATATATATATATATATGTATAAATATATATATATATATATATATATGTATATATAAAAATACATATATATATATGTATATATAAAATATATATATATATATATATATATATATATATATATATATACCAGCATTTAAACATAAAAATTGACAAAATTCCTGATCTTGACTTTCAAGCCTCTTTTTACTTGTTAGAGGTCTTAATTCCATGTTACTTTAAAAACAGTAGTACATAGATCAAATGTCAGTCCAATCAATAAATTAATTACATACGACCTAAGATGTCCATTTCACTTTTCTCTTCAGACAACATATTCACAATCGTTCCATCTTCATGCAAATAGCAACATCAAGTCAATACTGAATTTAATAGCTTTCAGAGACTAGGACTAAAACATTCATACCAGATGTGGATTAAAACATGATACTAGGAAAATAACACCTGATGAAGGCTCCAGCCCGGAGCCAAACCTGATTTGTAATTTGTCAGTTTGCAGACTGCAGTACAGGTAATATTCACTGAATTTTGTATCCTATACCGTTTCTGGGCAGCACACCACCACCCTACCATTTTCAACATCTATTGTGAACCCGCTCATATTTTCAGCAAGTTTTGTCCTGGTGCCATCTCCCAAGAGAAATAAACCTTCCATTCTTTACTTTTGCTTGTGCCTCGTGAGTGTCACAAAAATCGCACCATTCATTAAAACTGGCATGCACAAAGTCAGTTTTAATGAACTTGCTCCTAAGAGCTTCTGTAGGCACTGTGTCTATACTTTAGTAAAATATCAAAATTTTCCCTTATAGCCTAAGCTAAAAAGCAGCCAATCAGCAAGAAGTGCAGAAAAAAATTGCAAATAAGCATTCTTTATATTATACAATGTATCTTGTGCGAATTGAACCAATTAAGTTCAAAATCCTATTAAAACATTTATTCTAATTGTAAAAAAAAACCAATAAATAAATAATTAAATATATATTAAAATAAATAAAATAAAATATTGGTTCTTTAAGTAGCCAACTTTCAATTAAGTATAGATTATGTTACAGTGGAATAGGACAGGTAGAGACAATATCAAAAGTGTTCAGAAAACTACTTTCTTGCTTACACTCTGAAAAATAAATTTTGCCCTAAGCTAGAAACATAACCATGCCCTCCAACACCAAGATTGAGCGCTGTGGATTGCTGCTTAAAGCCATCTGCTCTCCCTATGAGATGGCATGTTCTATTCAACAAGACCTGCTGGTATTTTGGCATCTGAAAGAAAAATTTGAGTTGCATTATTCATTATTGTTTATTTTAGATTAAAGCAGACTTTATCTCATATCTTGTCCTCAAACAAAAGCTAATTTTGCTGAATAAATATTGGCCAAAATGTTATTAACAAAATCATATACTTCTCCAAAACTGAACTGTGAAGTCTGATATTGAAATAGAAAAATGAATTCCAGCTTAAAATAAGGAGCAAGACTATTCTTTACAAATCCAACCTTTCAAATTAACACCAATCGCATATATTTATTTGAATAAAAAGTGGGATAGAAAATCCATCATGCAGATCATTGTAGAATTTATGTATTTTCTGTAGAAATGATCAAAATATACTGAAAACTCACTATTGGTACATAGGGCAGTTTTACACAGGGAAAAACTTTTTAATGGCCTGTCCTGTATTTGAACTCAACTTCTAGCCAAATAAACTAATCTGTAAGAATCTTGTCTCTCAGAAAACCAAAATAAAGCAAAAGAAGTAAGAATAAACTGCCAAAAAGAACCCAGGAACATTTCCTTCTTTATCCGGATAAAGTACATAAATATTCAATTGGGATAAGATTACAGGATATCCACCCACACAAAACATCCCTTTTAACTTTGATTTATAAAAAAAAACTTACACTATCATTACTGGAAGTTGTTTTTAGAGAAAAACACAAAAACTATAAATATATGTTTTTTCATAAAATATTTTACATTTGAATATTTTCTAGGAAGCTTTTTATTTGGATAATTTCTCATTTCTATTCTGATATTTTTTGTACATATAGTCATTGCCCTGACACTGCTTTGCAGATAAAATACTAATTAAAGTAGTTAATAGTAGAAACATTGAGCCTTTGGATGAGTTTAATTTACGTTCCATGTCACTCATACTGATCTGAATGGAAAGAACAGTTACCATGTTATTTTAAATTACTATAGCTGCAGTACACTGAATTATTAATGAGAGCTTTTCAATTGTGTCATAAAGTGTCATTTATATAACATCATGACATGTCAGGTTCTTATTTTTACATATTTGTAATTGTTGTAGTTGATGCTGAAATGTTATGTTTCTAATTCCTACGTCTCAGACACGTATATAGTTTGAAAATAATTTTAAAAAAATGTCAACTATACTATACATTTCTTTTAAGTTTATGATAAGTGTGCCTGGTAGAAACCTACACAACATACGAGACCTACATCTCAAATTAGATATTTTCTCTGACCAATTGAACTCAGGATTAGAGATGAGGCAATGCATTGAAGTTCAGGTTCAGCTGGACTTTAGATAAAGTCCAGTTCGGGACCCGGACTTGACCTGAACCCCATTGGAAGTCACTGATTGGGCAGTTCAGCTCTCCGCACACATACAGCCAGCTATAAACAAAGCTCTTCTGGGGCAGGATGGGCATTTTTTGTTCTTTTTTTCCACACACTACATCCAATAACTCTGTTTTTACCCCCAGTACGAGCTACTCAAACCCTGGACTGAGCACCAAGTGTGCCTAAGCACACCAATGAATGCTGATTTTTTTTTTTTGTAAAGTCCTTGTTCGATACGAACCTAAATATGCCAAGCTTGCCACCAAACCCCAATGCTATAAACATGAGAATTATTCTTATTGATACAGACATATGAATAATTGTGAAAATTGATTATGAATGTAGAATTAAACAGTACAGTTATGGCTTTGTAAGCTTCTTTGTTGGCTAGAGGGTTTTGGCCTTTACATAGTAAAACAGCCACATATGTTTTTACAATAAATTGGGAGATCTTGTGTTGTGTATATCATTTATCATTTCCATAAAGGTATTTGTTGCTTTGCATCTTTGTTATAATATTTGTGCTTAGCCTTTGAAGTCTAAAATTTACATCGATATATTAGACATACTAAAGAACTTTCTATTAAATATTTTACTTCTCAAAACGACTTTGTTTTTTCTGCCTTTGTTTCTCCTTACTTTCTTTCAAAAGCCACAAATTCTTTTTTTTTTCTATCAACACATAAGGCTGCGCATGAGCAGACTTTTGATTGGACCCACCAGTCTAACTGGAAACAGCCGAGAATAGACACAGTTCTTCTATGTTGTTAATCTGAGTGAGTGTGCGATCATTAGGGAATTAATATCACCACACATACTATTGAGTGTGCTTTGGTGCCATTCTCTCTTTTAATATGGGTGGACAAGGCTGAGTCTGTATGAGGGTCTGTGGGCACACATCATAATCATGCTATCAATCCTGTGTTCCTTCATACACGGATATTTTTACCTGCCATGCTCATTTTTTTGAGAGTATCTCCAACTACCTTTGTGTACTTGGACATCTAATCCTTTTGGCTCACAGACATTACAGTTACCTTGGGTAAGTAATAAATAACACTTGCCTTTGGGCATGTATTTTGTTCTCTTTGCTATGTGAATATTCTGGGTATCGAGATATCCTTATATGGCTTTGAAAAGGCACAGACTAGAAAATCAGAATGAAAAGTGTATATTTGTTGGATTAACTGCCAGGTCTAAACTACTTAATTACTCTATTCTTTTTAGAGCCTCGTGATGAACCAATACACGTAGAAACGTGTCAAGGCTGAATGCTGTGGGGTATGGTCCTGGGAAAAGGAGAGATGTTTTGGGATAACCACACCGACATTGTCCTTGAAACCAATAACTGGTTACTGGACTTGGATGGTCTTAGGAAGCAAATTTATCAAGAGACCAGGAACTTAAGTAACCATCTGTTACAACTATATTTCTCCTAGAACATTAATGTCTATGTCTTTTATGGACCATGCTGGTGATTTTCCCCACCCTGCTTGTCCTATATAGTAGGGAATTAGCAGAGTGGTGGATAGCCGCCAAGGAATTGGGGCACCAATAAAATTTAGAGTGACTTCTTCTGAGGTCATACAAAGAAAAAGGCTCCTCCTCTGAAACGCTTAGCTATTTAAGTAATACTTTTTGACACTCTCAGACTATTATTCCGATACTGGTATGTTCTCATGTTTTAATATTTTTACATTTTTTTTTTTTTTTTTTGCCTGCTTGCTGGAACTTTCTTTGCTTGTTGATAATTTTCACAAATAAGAACAAAAGATACCATCTTAAATTTATCACTATCATGAATTACAATATGTCATGAAAAATCAGTCCCAGAATCATCGGGATCCGTTCAAGCATTCCAAAGTTATAACCTTTCAAAATGACACTGGTCATAATTCCAAAAATGGCCTGGTCATGAAGGTGAAGACCATGCTTAAGGGTAAAGGGTTATTAAATATTTTTTAATGAGAATTATATGTTATACAATATTATTTGTTTCCCATATACAATCAATTCCAATAAGATGGACATGTGTAAGGCATTTTTTGTGCACTTACCTAATTTTTGAGTATAACATTTTTGAATACATATGATGTTTTGATGGCTTTTAATTGCATTTTTGGGGAAGCACAGTGACCAAAAGCATTAATACCAATCCAATATTTTGGATTATAAGATGCACCCTAAATTTAAAGTAATACAAAGCAATCCCAGCATTAACTTTCTTTGCAATTCCATTTCTTTATTGTAGACTTCACTACCTGAATGTTTAAGCTCCTCCCATGCTAAACAGCACCCTAGGTTTAGACACCGGGAAATAAGAAAAATATTTTGTCTGTTAATTAAAACGTCCCTGGTGGTGTAAAGTAGAGAGGGGTCATTAGCACTAATTTTAATGTACTAGGGCAGAATAGGGAGGTAATAAATCTATTTTAATGTCTCTTTGCAGTGTGTGTTATATGCACGGAGCTCTGCTACATTAAAACTACATACACATATTGACACACGCAGATCTGCTACATACAGATGTAGACACTCTGCTCTGCTACATGCACATATAGACACACAGCTCTGCTACAAGTACGTATAGACAAACATACAGCTCTGCTACATGTATATATGTATACACACTTTGCATTGCCACATCTTGCAGTTCCAGATTGGGATCTTAAAAGATGGTGCAGGAGCTGAGCAGCTGAAAGACCTTACATATAATTGACAAAAGGGCTTTTCACGTCATGTGATCAGTCACATGACCTAAAGGTCTTGGAGTTAAACATTTAGAAGGTCCTTCAGCTATTCAGCTGATGCAGCCTCCATTCAGATCCCAGTAAGCTTCCTCTCCTCCTCTGCACTAATCATATAGATCAGTGCAGAGCAGAAGGAGAGGGCAGCTCTCTGTAAGTGAGGAGGACGCAGTGTCAGCATTTTCCTTTATCACAGGAAGCTACATACAGGCTATAAGATGAGCACACACTTTGTCTTGTTAAAAGATGCTTCTCATAGTCAGAAAATATGGTAGTTAAAAGAATTTTCCATTTTGATAGATCAGACATGATGTTGTTAAATATGTTTATATTTTATAGGGTTTTCTTTCAAGAGGGAGAAAAGAGGAATGTTTAAAATATTTAATATGTTTTACATTTTTTTTTTTTGGGTTAATCTGTGATTTTCTATACTGCGATACTATCTAGTATTACATAGATGAAATTACATTGTTCTAAGGATGTGCTTCATAGTAAGACTACAATGGCAACTATGGTGTTCTTTAGCAGGTTTACAGCTGACATGCTAATCCATTAGTTTTTTGAGATCACTTCACAGGTGACCAACGTGAGCCATTTAAATGTCACTGTCAGTAATTGGCAGAAGAATTGAAATATTGAAACAGCAGTGGTTATTCTTAGCTACAATCAGTGCAGTTAGAGGAAGATGCTAGCTGTATACCACAGCCAGCATCTTCCTCCTATAGACTAGGCTTAGCTACTAAATCAGTTCTATACACCCGACATGTGACGCCATGTAAAATTTTGAAGGCACAGATAAAAAAAAACGTGTACATTCCTTATTTTTGCCAAAAAGATCCCATGTTGCAATACATCACAAACATGTAACAAAATAGTACACTATGAAGATTAGTGAATAGGTATGATTTGATGATAAAGCTTTTGCAGACTATATCAATGACACATGTAATTGTGAACAAATTACAAACACATATGAAAAATAGAAACTATAGTTTACAAAATCAATAGGTAGCCAATGATTTATTGGAATTGCAACCTCAAGAACTTGAATGCTATATCTAGGAAAAAGACACATAATGTGTCTTATGACACTATAGGGATAAATAAATTAATTTCAACCAAATGTCCAGGTAAATAACATATACTTAGAATATATTCCCAGTTTACAACTAAAACTATATTTAACAATAAAATGCTTTTACATTTTTTTGATAGCGAACCATTTTTGAAGAGTCAATCTTAATTATCGTCTGTTAGATGTATAATCACACTATATTTATATTTCGCCTTGACTTGTATAGCGTATGACAGTAAAGAGGGCTCTACACGCTACGATATCTTTAATGTTTTATCATCGGGGTCACGTTGTTAGTGACGCACATCCAGCGTCATTAACGATATCACAACGTGTGATACTTACCAGCAACCTTAAGCGACCTCAAAAATGGTGAAAATCGTTCACCATGGAAACGTCGTCCCAAAACTAAAAATTGGTAATGGTTGATTATCGATGTTCGTCGCTCCTGCGGCAGCACACATCGCTGTGTGTGACACCGCAGGAGCGAGGAACATCTCCTTACCTGCCGCCGGCCGTAATGCGGAAGGAAGGAGGTGGGCGGGATGTTACATCCCGCTCATCTCCGCCCCTCCGCTTTGATTGGCCGGCCGCTTAGTGATGTTGCGGTGACGTCAATGTGATACCAAACATTCCTCCCCCTTGAGGGAGGGATTGTTCGGCAGTCACATCGACGACGCTGACCAGGTAAGTGCGTGTGACGCTGCAGTAGCGATAATGTTCGCTGTGGCAGCGAACACATGAAATCACATGCACGACGGGGGCGGGTCCTTTTGCGTACGATATCGCTAGCAATTGCTAGCAATATCGTAGCATGTAAAGCCCGCTTCACCTCTTTGTCAATTTGCAATAGGATTAGAATACAGAGTACTCCTTTATATAATTAGCGGGGCTCCATTTAACCTCTACTGACTACAACACTTTTTTAACTTATATTATATATGAAGAAAAAAAATTCAATGTATATTAATTAATTATACCACTCAATAAGAGTAAGCAAAGCATCTTATGTTTTTATTTAATTAAAATACTTTAGTCATATGAAAGCTAATAGCAAGTCAAAACATATTTTTATTAAGCAAAATGCATCCAAAGCCATGTAATACAAGGAATATTATTTGCACAGATAAATCACTATCAAATTCTGTCTGCTTGTTCTGTATGTGTAATTCACCAAATAAACAAAAATTTAGATTACATCTTATTTACATGAACATTTGAATTTCATAGTTGTAAGGAATTAAGGATGCTTAACTAATACAAGAAATTAGTTATACAACATAATTAGACAAAGCAAACAGACATTGATTCATGATAAGAAGTATAAAGAGGGTGTTTAAGATGCTGATTAATATATAATAAGCCATGATGAGCTACAAATACCAGTAAACAAAGTTATGAAATTAATAGGGTTTATCTTTTTCTAACCAGCAAAACAATTTTCAGAATTTGTAAACAATGTGAAGAAAAACACAAATGTTTAAATATATTATACAGTGTAAATACAGTGCAAATTTACATTATACAGTGAAATGAAACAAAATTAAATCTAGTATAAATGCACAAAATTCACAATTTGAATTATTATTATTATTATTTATTATTATTATAGCACCATTTATTCCATGGTACTTTAAAACATTACAAAAACAGACTGGTACATGAGGAGAGAGGACCCTCCTCACGAGGGCTCACAGTCTACAAGGGATGGGTAAGGAAACAGTGAGGATAGAGCTGGTTGTACAGTGGTGTGCTGGTCTGAGGGTTATTGTAGGTTGTAGAGTTGGGTCTTCAGGTTCCTTTTGAAGCTTTCCACGTTAGGCGATAGTCTGATATGCCGGTGTAGAGAGTTCCAGAGTGTGGGGAAGGTGCAAAAGAAATCTTGTATGCGATTGTGGGAAGAGGAGATAAAAGAAGAGTAGAGAAGGAGATCTGAGGTTGCGTGCACAAAGGAACCGGGAGATTAAGTCACTGATGTTTGGGGGACACAGGTTGTGGATGGCTTTGTATATCATGGTTTGTGTTTTGAACTGGAGTCTTTGGGTAATGGGAAGCCAGTAAAGGGATTGACAGAGTGGCAAGGCCAGGGAATAGCAGAGGGAGAGGTGGATTAATTGGGTCACAGAGTTTAGGATAGATTGAAGGGGTGCAAGAGTGCTAGAAGGGAGGCCACAGAGTAGGAGGTGTGAGATGATGAAGGCATGCACTAATGTTTTTGCTGATTCTTGGTTAAGGAATGCACGAATCTGGTAGATATATTTGAGTTGAAATCGGCAGGAGTTGTGAGGTCTTGGATGTGTGGCTTGAAGGATAGAGCAGAGTGTCCTATCCTATTAGCACATCAATAATGTGTTATACATACATGATACTATCTTGTTGCAATTTTACAGATTCTGTTTAAAAATACAGTTCTAGAAAAAGGTCTATAGAGTCTTCTTTGGAAAAACATTACTGATTTCATTATTTTTTTTTCTCAGTTGTACAGCATGGGAAATACTATTAATAAAGGATGAGAGTAATACAAATTACAGCAAATCATATTGTTTTTCATCTGCACTGTCTAGTAAAATCATAGTAACAACTTAGCAACAACCTAGTAAACTGTCTGAAGTTATAAAAAAATGAGAAATGTCTTATGTGTGTACTATTATGACTTTTATGAGAACTGATACCCTTCTTTAATTCATCAGGATGAGCAGCCTTAGGTCTAGTTTTCCCTGAGGACCCCTCTTATCTTTGAAAACACATACACTAACAAAAAAGTATAATAACAGCCAAGCAAAAGGGTCTGAAAAATGTGGTAAACAATTAAAATGTAACCTTTATTAGCTAATCGTTAAAAAGCCATAAACCACACAACAATAATGGTTGTAAAACCAACCCAATAAGAAAGGAGCAGATGTCAGGCTCCTATATTTGCCAACTCAGGACAACCTTCACATAGAGGGAGAACTCGTCCCTCCGTAGTGAGGGTAATGAAGACAACACTGAGTGAGTTGTCAGACACAATAAGTAATGTACAACAGGGTCATATAAATCACTGTAGTCTCAATATAAAAAAGAGAGAACAAGGTTGTCCAATATATAGAGGGGGGGCAATCGTTACAGCCTCACACTACCCCTCAATTGGCAACCATCTGACCTGGTATGCTCCTAGACCTCCCAACGCGTTTCATAATTCGCTTATTCCTCAGGGGACTATGGTAATGAGAGAGCTGAAAAGATGAGCAAAGAATAGTCAGAATAATACCTGAACCTGTAAAAAGAATCTAGCATATGTTGCAAAAAAACACCCCAGGTTTTTACCTTCCGTGTGATGGACCTCCAGCATGTTGTGTCTGGGCCTGGCATAAAGCACAGGACTTTTAAAAAGCCCGCCCTTAAATATCCTGTGGGCATGTGGGGGTAGCTCCGTTTGCACCAATGAGGCCAGATGAATGCCCCCTCACACTGGGAGGCGGAGATAAGGGATATTCCTTAGTGTCTCCCAGACCGGAGTTCCCTGAAGCCACGCCACAAAGTTACACCCCCCTATGGCGTGTCCATACTGACGTGCGCCGATATCTCGCCAAAATAGCCGAGTCACAGGGTGGTGAGTTAAAACTACCGCCACCCACCCTAGTGACGTATCTTCCGCTTATTGGCGGGATTGGGATCGAAAAATTCTCCAACGGGAATGCAGATGGATCCATACCCTTAAGATGCAGACACCATTAGGCCTTAATGAGATTCTTTCCTTTGGATGTTTCCTGTAGCTTTGAGGGCCCCTTAGGGACTTTAGGGATAGCCACTGTGGAACGGGGGCACCCGGTACTTTAAGGTGTTGTTACACTCCGTCGGTAGGCAGGAGCTACCTAGGGCCTTATAGGGATGCTATAGGGACTCAGGCCTACCTTTGTTCTTGGTTCTTGCATTTACTGTAATCCCAATTTATTGTTGGCGTACACTTGCCTCTTCCTCCATGCTTCAGGTGTGGTACCTTGGGGATACTTGCCTCAAATTCCAATTATGAGTGTCCACTATTTGATTTAAATTATAGGACAATTTGTCTAGCGTGTATTATAAAGTCATCCTTTCAGGAACCTCAGCCTATTAATGGGCCCCTCAAAAAATTAAAATTAAAATTAAAATCAGAACAACTCCCGCTCCTTTTAATTCTGCCCCCATCAAGTAAGCCCAGCTTTTTTGCCCCATCATTTATTCTTATTATTGTAAAAATGTCATCTTTGACTATGGAGTTGATATTATTGCCGTAGAACATTTCTGATATGTCTTGCTTACATAAGTTTTTATTAATTCTGTGCAGTAGGTGTTATCAACAGTAATTATATAGCTGGGGGCACTTAATTATTGCATGATAAATGTTGCGTAACTATGGGCATGGCATATGTATGTTTAGGGTGGTCCCCTTTCCTTGATTGAACATATGACGCTGCAGGGAGTGGTATCTCCTATGCGTCTGGTACCACCTGTATGAGTACGCATTTGCTCCTGAACGACTATGACTGGGCGCATGACGTTGCAGGGGGGCGGAGCATTGTGTACGTCCTGTATGGTCACGTGTGCGCTCTTGGATGGCAGTATTACCATATGCGACTGAGTGTGTGACGTTACAGGTGGGCAGAGCTCCGTCTTCCTTGTTTGGTCACGTGGTCTTTTGGATGGCCACGTGACTGGATATACGTGGGGCGTACGTCTGATTGGCGGATGGCATTAGCACACTTGTCTGTGCAACCGGAAATGCGCAGCTGTTGTGCGCACCGCCAATAAGCGGCCGATGCGTCACTAGGGTGGGTGGCGGTAGTTTTAACTCACCACCCTGTGACTCGGCTATTTGGGTGGGATATCGGCGCACGTCAGTATGGACACGCCATAGGGGGGTGTAACTTTGTGGCGTTGCTTCAGGGAACTCCGGTCTGGGAGACACTAAGGAATATCCCTTATCTCCGCCTCCCAGTGTGGGGGGGCGTTCATCTGGCCTCATTGGTGCAAACGGAGCTACCCCCACACGCCCACAGGATATTTAAGGGTGGGCTTTTTGAAAGTCCTGTGCTTTATGCCAGGCCCAGACACAACATGCTGGAGGTCCATCACACGGAAGGTAAAAACCTGTTTTGGTTTTTTTTTGCAATATATGCTAGATTCTTTTTACAGGTTCAGGTATGATTCTGACTATTCTTTGCTCATCTTTTCAGCTCTCTCATGACCATAGTCCCCTGAGGAATAAGCAAATTATGAAACGCGTTGGGAGGTCTAGGAGCATACCAGGTCAGATGGTTGCCAATTGAGGGGTAGTGTGAGGCTGTAACGATTGCCCCCCCTCTATATATTGGACAACCTTGTTCTCTCTTTTTTATATTGAGACTAGAGAGATTTTTATGACCCTGTTGTACATTACTTATTGTATCTGACAACTCACTCAGTGTTGTCTTCATTATCCTCACTACGGAGGGATGAGTTCTCCCTCCATGTGAAGGTTGTCCTGAGTTGGCAAATATAGGAGCCTGACAGTTGCTCCTTTCTTATTGGGTTGGTTTTACAACCATTATTGTTGTGTGGTTCATGTCTTTTTAACGATTAGCTAATAAAGGTTACATTTTAATTGTTTACCACATTTTTCAGACTCTTTTGCTTGGCTGTTATTATACTTTTTTGTTAGTGTATGTGTTTTCAAAGATAAGAGGGGTCCTCAGGGAATAAATCCTCATTGTGAATTTGGTAGAGCAAACGGCACTATATAATTATTTAACAAAAAAGTATAGCAGACACTAGTGTTAATATTGGATCTGATGGCAGCATACGTTTCGAATGAGGAAGATGAGGAGACCATCACATTTCCTCAATAAGTAAATTTAGAAGTCAATTAATGTGCTGAATACATAGAGCTAGCAAGTGGAGATAAGTTCCTTGCACAAATGGTATTTTTACTTGAAGGCCAGTATTGTTAAACTATTTTCACCAGGAACACAAAAAGTAAAAATAATAATATATATATATATATATATATATATATATATATATATATATATATATATAGACATCATAAAATACTGCCATACTGCCTGCATAGTCAAATTAATTTCAATTTCAATTGAATGTTATTTTTCATCACATCATCTAGGTCTCTAATTGTCAGTAGTGTGGGATTGGGACCAAGGATTGTAGTGGGCAAGTCATCAAAAAGGCAGAAGCGGCACAATGGCTGGCTATGTAGCCAAGTGAAAGAGAAACAGAAGAGTATACTCACTATAGATGGGTTCATAATGTGCTTTACGGTATTTTTCTGGAGTATGTATTCTTTTGGCCTCTGTAAGACCAATGTACATCAATATGCCTTTACACTGCCATACAAAATAGCATATGCTAAATAGTTGGAAGTCAAATTTATGTATGTGATAGCCAAGTTGATGGTCAATAAAATTAAGGTAGTCTCACATTCGAAGCTGTAGTGGACGGTAAGATATGGAGCCGGAAAGTCAAAAGTTCAAAACATTATTACCGTATTGCTTGTCAGAGTAGTATGACGTGGTGTTTTTTATGCCCAATTTGCACGACATAACAAAAAAAAAAAAAAACAGATATCAGCTATGTGTATATCACCATGACCTATGGCACAATTTTTGAATAGACTTAATGACAACCTAATATGTAGAGTAACAGAATTGTTTTATTGATTAAAAATCCATTTTTGATAAAACATGCCCATAAATCCCACCCATTTTAATCCTTGATCAGTACCTTTGCATAAAAAGGTGGCAATCATAATTTTATATTATGTATATACATAAGGATTTTTAAATTAGAAAGCAAATCGCTGACAAAGGTGCTTGATGCTGTTCGCTCAATCTTTTCACATTTAAATAGGAGTGATTCAGGACAGGAATTGAATAATGTTCACCTTAAATTGAAATGACTTCACATGGACACCTTTCACAGTAGGCTTATTGAGTCTACTTATAGTGTGTGCTTAAGTATGTCAGATTTCAATTTGACTGTATCGAGCAGCATAATTTTTATTTGTGTGCAGTAAATAGGATTAATATAAATCCTCTATGTTGCCGCTATCGTACTGCAGCCGCTACACCTCTTTTATTTGTTCGGCTCAATTGTATGGCTCTTGCTACTATGCATAAAATTGACATGAAATATTGAAATTGAAAATATTGTGTTAAGTAATGTGTGTAATGTTTTTGTCTAACAATGCATGAACATATTGCTTATGGTTACAGTAATTGGAAAAAATACAAATAACGAGAAAATGACATTGATGCAAAAGTTATTCAACCTTAACTATTAATTTTAAAAGTGCTATGAAGTATAATTGTTTAACCTTACTTACAGCCTGCTAAAAGTCCTTTTATCCAGCTCTGCAGTAATTCATTAAATCGGGGTACTATTGCCAGTAATATTAAAATATTTCAAACTGATTCTTTGTGCCAAGGGGCAAGAGAAGTATAGAAGCCTAATGCTGCTAATGCAGAATTTCATAGGCTAGTGGTGAACATCTCTAATTTTACAGTCTATCATAAAACATCTCTTCTTACTTTTCCAAGCAATGTTTTTTTACTACAACATTTTCACTGCTTAACTGAAGTGTATGAAACCTAAGACCTAGATAATTAATTTTTTATGCACTCAGAATGATGTAAGAGTCAAACAAGCAAACTGCAGCCATAACTAGATCATGCATATGAGTAAAAACTTGGTGGTGACAAAGATTTAAATGGACATGTTATGCTTATTAAAATAAATCCATAATGTATTCAGTGGTCTGACAAAAATAATACTAGACTATTATTTGTGTGCCTATATACAGTATATATATATATATATATATATATATATATATATATATATATATATATATAGGCACGCAAGTATATATAAATATATTTATATATGCTCAAAGACAACTGTATGTCAAATTCAGTCAACTTGGAGTGCAGACATAGTTTTACGCCAAAAATTACTTCATAACATAGGTTTGGTACATGTAGAAGATTGCACAGTGACAAAAATTAGCCAAATGAATGATGATTTCAGTGTTTTAAAAAGCCACATTTTAGTCCCTGTTCCTTTGTCACAATGGTGAAGACAAAGGAGCTGTCTCAGGATATCAGAACTGCTATTGTTAGCAAACACAAGACTTACAAAGGGTATAGGGCCATCTCCAAAGACCTTGCTATCCCAGTTTCAACAGTGCACAATGTTATTAAGAAGTTTGCCAAGCATGAAGCCATCAAGATCCTCCCTGGACGTGGGGGAAAGAGGAGAATTTACAAACAATGTTTTCAAAGGTTGGTGGAAATGGGGAAAAAAAACACCAGATCAAACATTCAAAGACCTGGAGGCCAAACTGGAAAAGTCTGGGGTCATGTTTTCAACAAGTTCCATATGCCGCACACTAAACCAAGCAGAGTTTTATGGGCAAAGGCCAGGGAAGAAACCATTCCATTACTGTACAAAAGACATAAAAAGGAGCAACTGATCTTTGCCAAAGAGTACCTCGGCAAACCACAATCCTGGGAAAATGTTCTGTTGACAGATGGAGCAAAAATAGAACTTTTTGTCAATGCAAAGCAACAGTTTGATTACAGATGGCGCAATGAAACTTAAAAGGAAAGAACACCCTACCAACAGTTAAGCATGGTCAAGGATCCATAATGCTGTGGGGTTATCTTGCTGCATCTGGTACTGGACGCCTTGATCGTATCACAGGAATAATGAAATCAGAGAATTATGAAGATATTTTAGAGCAAAATGTCCTACTCAGTGTAAGAAAACTTGCTTTGTGTCATAGATTATGGGTCCTCTGGCAAGACAATGACCCGAAGTACACATTCAGATGTACACAGGACTGGTTGAAACAGAAGAAATACACTGTTTGAAAATAGTCAGTAATGAGTCCTGACCTCAATCCCATTGAAAATCTTTGGGGGTGAGCTGAAATATGCCATTGTTAAAAAGAACCCTGCAAACATTCAAGAGCTTGAACAAACTGCAAAGAAAGAGTGGGAGAAAATACCAGCGGAAAAGTGCAAGAAGCTTATAGATGGCAACCAAATATTAATTAAGGGTGCTTTTATTGCTACACATGCTGTGCATTTTGTTTTGTCTTTAAAATTGTAACATGTAAGTTGACAAACAATGTTTTATTGTTGAATTACTTTGGACCACCAATTATAAAACCTTTTATTTACATGGCATAGTAATGAAAGAGTTAGCCTAGCCCCTTTTATCTATAGTATGCTAATTAGAACATTAGGTTATAGGAGAAACATAAGTGTCCATGCTTGTATGACATACTATATCGGAAAAATAATATGTTCAGTACTGTCAGGTGTTGAGTAACCAACGCCAAAGGGAATGTGGATCTATGTTATTTTTTGTTCTAAGTGATCTAATTTGGGAAAACAGGTCATACAAATTAGATGAGACAGCATATCTCTAGGTTATACTTTGTGACATCTGCATTTCTTTTCCTTCTTGCTATAAATATATGATAGCAGTGTGTGTGCACATTTGTATTTGTATTTTTAGGGATTTGGATTGCATACTTGCTAAAATCTAATATGTTGTTTTTAATTACGTTGCAGTAGAATACTGCTCTCATTGTCAACACTGTATAATTATGACATCTAGGGATCTATTGTGAGGTCCATCAGGCTCTGTGGATAAGAATCTAATATTGATGTCTGCTCATAGCTTAATGAGAAGTTGACTTTATGCTGTGGTTTATGAAGTGAAACAAATTAACTCTTGGGTTCTATTATGGGGTCTCTAAAACTCTGGGGACTGATTTCTAATATTGGTGTCTATCTTCAGCTTCGTCGTGGAGGATGTGACTCAATATTATTCATTCAGTACATGCACGGCCCATCTTAAAGCTTTTGTTTTAACAAGTAGAAACCTGAAATCTATTTGGCAGCTACCACAGGACAATCTATAGTGTGTTGGTGCATCCTTGAGTTATAAAACCTTGGTGACCAATTGTCCAAAAATTACACCACAGTCCATAAAAATAATGCACTTTTTTTGCACTGTTCATAAAAAAATTTAAGGCATCCATATTTTTTTTGGAAGCCGAAAAACCTTGCAAAACTAAAGCAGAAATTGTAACAAATGCAGTATGCTATCATTACCAGCAAAGATGTCCCATTGAATCAATCATTTCATTAAAATGTATTTATGCAGTAGGTAAGAGTTCTCAAATGTAGATGCATTAATCGTTTTATCATTTATTGGAATTAAAATGTTGGCCCAGCAATCAAGTTTGACCTGGCCCAAAGAGTAGTAGACAGATGAAAAAGTCCAGCATCCGCAATAATGTAATGAATTAAAACATAACCTTCATTCCAAAAGTTGATATTATAAAATTATATGAGTATAGGAGCAGACACTTGGTCTACTTGTTTCGAGCTCAATGCTATTAGTTCTGCAAGGACTAAGAGCTTTGTCAGGACTAAGAGGGCTGTCAGGACTAAGAGCGTTGAGCTCAAAATACATAGACCAAGTGTCTGCTCCTATTCTCACATGATTTTATAATTCCTACTTTTTCATTTTTGGAATAAAGGTAAGGGTTTAGTTTAGTTCATTCTATTATTGCACATGTTGGATTTTTTATCCTGTTTGCTACCGTTACTTCAAAGGAGCTGTCCTGAAGTTTCCATACATCACTTTCCTATCATGGAAACTTTCTTACATCTGATGCGCTGATATCACTCCCCTTTTTGTATACCTGGCCCAAAGAGTAGCAGGCAAAATCCCTATTGGACAAAGGTGCAGGGGTGATGAGTATTAACAAATTCTATATGTAGAAAAAAATGTATAACTTCAGAAATAACCAGGCATGATTTAGTCAATTTCTGTGTTATACATCTTAATTGACATATTGCACCATGGAAAAAAATACATATACTATTAGTATTTGTCAATGTCAGGCACTGCATTCCAGCTCTTTTGGTGCCCTCCTGTGCTTACTTTCTACATATTGCCATGCTATGCTGTGGGCTCCATATGAACAATGAGTTAGGATTAAGCAAGGAGGTTTACAACTGGTTCTGAGCTTTTAATGCATAAATTAAATTTGAGAACTTAAGATTAACCCCTTAATTACCACAGGCTATAGTGGTACGTCCTAAGCCATCATACTGTATTCACTTGCGGCTCCTGCGGGCAGCCGACGGTGATCCGCACACATGTCTGCTGAATTTTACAGCAGAAATGTGTGCATCGCAGGCATGGGTGGATATGAGATCCACCTGCGCCTGCTAACCTCTTAAATCGCACTGTCAAAATGTGACAGGGTGATTTAAATGCTCATCGCGGGAAATGTTTACACACCTGGCTCCATCGGCAACGCCGTGATGACATCAATTAATCTGATTGGTAAACGGTGTAGAGGCAAAAAAATTATAAACGACAAAATTAAGTTTTTTCATTGCCGCAAATTTTGCGCAGAATGCAATAACAAGCAATCAAAATGTAGCATCTGTGCAAAAATAGTACCATTAAAAACATCAGCTCGAGACACAAAAAATAAGTCATTACTGAGCCCCATATCCCGAAGAATGAGAACGCTACGGATCACAGAAAATGGGGCAAAAAGTGAATTTTTTAACTCCTTAAATAAAAATAAACCCACACATGTTTGGTGTCTATGAATTTGTACCAGCCTGAGGCATCACATCAACACATCAGTTTTACTATATAGTGAACACGGTGAATAAAATATCCCAAAGACAAGCATGCACTTGCACTTTTGTTTTGCAATTTTTCCACACTTGGAATTTTTTTGCTGTTTTCAGTACACTATATGGGAAAACTTATAGTTTAATTTAAAAGTACAACTCATCTTACAAAAAATAAGCCCTCATATGGCAAGATAGATGAAAAAAAAGTTACGACTCTCGGAAGAAGGGGAGCAAAAATAAAACCCTCGAAAAACAAAAAATTCAGCCGGGAGTGAAGACGTTAAATTACATTAAAATATGTTATGACTGTTTTACTTTTATGCAAAATATGTGGGGATTTTTAATAAAGAAAAATATATTTTTAATAAGTATTGAAATATTTCAAAATTATACTGTTTAAAAACAATGTAATGGCACATGTATTGCATCCTTTTATTTTTTTAAATATATACTTGATTTTTGTATTATTATTACAATAAGATTTAACTTTCATTTTTCATAAAGTAATGCAGATAATCTGATATGCTAGTTTATAAATTTAGCATTTCTGTTATTTATTTTTTTCTCCTTCTAATTGAAAGTAAGTTTGCTTTTTCTTTTTTTTTTTCAAAGTGACATTCTCATTAAAATGCAACATGTCAATTGAATGCTGCTATTGAATTTTGGCAGGGTATTCAACCGGCAAAAGCTATCCCCATTCAACAGAGAATTCTTGGATTTCTCAGATTCACATGCATACTCTAGACCACACTTTGAATGATTTGTTGTGTTGTATTCATTTCGCTTTCCTTTTCTTTGCCTCTTTGTCTTGCCTGATGATTTGCAGCAGCGGTTATATAAACTTTGATATTCTGTTCTCGTCTTGGCTTTCTGCCCTTTTTGTCACACAATACTATTCATTACTACTTATTTAAAGGCCATAAAAGCAAATTATTTATGAAGATTAAAGAGGCGAATTTCATGTATGTATGTTTACAATTCTGTCATCTTTTTCTTTAAAAACATACAAATGTATTCATTATTAAGGAGAACATCAGATGAAAGTGACTGATAAAAGCAAAACACAAAACACTATAATATCTGAAAAATTAATTATCTAGACAATTAGTAACATGGCTCTCAGAAAGCCTGCATGGATTTCACAGATTTAATTACCACTTATATCAGATATACTCAGTTACTGTATATTCTCTATGCATAGTTGTTATGATACCAACATACTATTGATATATAGTGTCAACCATAACAATAAACCACTGACAGGTAAACTGAATAATATAGATTAGTAGCACTTGTTAAAAGATGGGATGCATGGATAGAGGAGCGGTAAACAAGCAGTTAGTTCTAGAATCTAATGTGTTTAAAAAAAACAAAAATGCTAATCATAATGATCTGAGTGACATTCATGGTACAGTGCTGTGCAAATTAATTGGGCAAAGCAAAAAAAACACATTTTTGAATATTTAATAATAAAATGTTATAATGCACTGTTACATACCAATTTTAGAAAGAAATATGTCCTCCTTTAGCAGATATGAGATTTTCAATGCGTTTTCCCATTGATTCTACCAAGTTGTTGCATACATTTTTCAATTCTTCATCATGGAACCACACTTGTATGGCACTGTTCATCATGCGTTCTTTGGTTGTACAGTCCATTTTGCCAAGATGTCTCTTCACAATGCTCCACAAATTTTCTATAGGATTTAAGTCTGGTGAATTGCCAGGCCAGTCCAGCACTTTTACTTTATTTTCTTCCAGGAATTTCTTCACACACTTGGAATTTTGGCATGAAGCCAAATCTTATTGGCATGTCCCTTCAAATTTACGCATGAATAGCACAATAAAATGTTTTAAAATGTCTATGTATTTGCAGTTAGCCATTAAAAGGTATTAACCACTGAGGACTCTCTGTTCTTTTAAACAATTTTTTTTATCTCTACTGGCTAACACGGTACAAAGATATATTTTACTTGTATGTATTTGGATAAATTCATCATACCATCATCAGGAAATAAGCTCCCTGTACCATCAGCTGTAAAAAAGTCCCAAAACATCTATTTTTGAGGGTGTTTTACAGTTTGTTGAATATGATCAGCTCACAATGGTTCATTTTTGCCTCTTCTAATAATACTTGCTCTGTACCCATGAACAAAAAGATGGGTTTCATCACTGAAAATTACCTTTTTCCACTGGCTACTTTTCCAAGATTTATATTTTTTTGCCCATGCAAGTCATTTTACCTTCATTGGAGATGTCAGAAGTTGTTTCTTTACTGTCTTTCTTGCCCTCCGACCAACTTTTTTTTATTATTATTATTTATTATTTTAGCGCCATCAATTCCATGGCGCTTTACATGTGAAAGGGGTATACATAATAGGGACAATTACAATAATCATAAACAATACAAGGCACAGACTGATACAGGAGGATAGAGGTCCCTGCCCGCAAGGGCTCACAGTCTACAAAGGATGGGTGAGGATACAGTAGGTTAGGGTAAAGCTGGTTGTGCAGCGTTATATCAGACTGAGGGTTACGGCAGGCTGTAGCCTGCGCCGTACAGTCAAATCGCTAATACTGTATCAATACCTGCAGCGAACAAGTCTCTTTGAAGGTCTTTACTTGTTTTTCTTGCATTAATTTTACTATTTCTAAAAAATGGTTCATGGTGTCGTTTTCCTTTTTCTTCCACATTTCCCTTTTCAAAGCAGTTAAAACTGGTTTGAATCACTGACTGGTAACCAACTTACGATTTTACTTGAAAAATGCTTTGTCCCAATTAATTTGCACAGCACTGTATCTAAAATTTAAAGAGAACAGCACTCAGATGTATTAAAGTGTAAAAAAAGATCCCTTTAATAGATTGCACCATGGATAGTGTACAAATTAATTGATGTTTCGGTCTCACCGAACTTTTAAAAAGAAAAAAACACTGTCGTTAGTGCTTGTGGTGGATGACCATGCCATATCCCACAGCGATTTGTTGCAATACCCATGCATCCCATTAGTCTCATCAGCGCGGCAGTGATCCCCATATGGTGAAACTCTCCTAGCCTCACAGGTTGTGCATCACAAGCACTACTGAGTAGTACTGACAGTATACTTTTTGAGAAAGGTCAGTTAGAGAGAAATGTTAATTTAATTTCTACACTACCCATGGTGCAACCTATTAAAGGGATATTTTGTTACACTAATACAACTGAGTGACGGTTTCTTTGAATTTTGTATTATGGGGTTGGACCCTATCCGAGCACCAGTCCTAACTCCAGGAGTGCCGTACTTCCAGTCTATTCATTTATCTAAATTGTGATGTTCAGATGACTGGGCTAGAGCATCTATGAAATGGAATGTCTTTAGTAAGTTCTTGGTGTGCAGTGATTAGCACCTCACAAAAGTAGTCAAGAAATTAACAATTGAAACAAACATTTAATAGTCAATAGACTCATATATGTGATCAAGCAAGAGCAGGTTTAGGTACCTTAAGAGACTAAAAAAGTAAAAAAAACCAACAAAATAAAATATTTAAAAAAAAATAAGAAAATGTATGTGTAACAAGGTAGACATTGCATAAGGGTACACAATGGAAAGAAAGCAACTTAGTGGAAACTGTAAGACAGAGGTCCCCAACCTATGTCTGGGGAGCCACATGTGACTCGTGGGCCTATGATGTGTGGCTCACGGCTGTCGGTCAGCGTATTCCATTAGCACTTGGTCTAGCAAACAGCTTTAAAAATTAGGTCTCCAGATGGTGAATTTTGAGAGTAGCCCCACACAGAAAAACAAATTTGAATGGGGGTATTGTGGGAACCCCTAGATCTTGGTATACTGTCTTGGTGTGATTTCTGTAGTGAAGCATTGGCTTTCATTATACCAGTAATGGGGCCTCTGGGTGTCACTACTGTTCCGGGGCGGGAGCTGGATATGGTTCGCAACCTTCTATTAGGGCTGAATGTGGCTCTCAAGGTCACAAAGGTTGGGTACCACTATTGTAAGATATGCTCTCCAGTGCTTAGTGGGAAACTTTGTGTCTGGCATTCCTTTGTCTGTTGCCTTCACACATAATAGAATGTAAGTTCAGAACTAAGTGTAATTAGATTAATCGCTTAGTAATCATGTCACACAATTTTGCTATTTGTATTAATAATACTTTGATAACATAAATGAATTACGTCACCCTCAATTTACCATTGCACCTCTTTTGTTTAGATTTTTTCCCCATTTTTTAGTTTACATCAAATTCATTATTTTGTTTCCAGTTTTCAGTCTGTTTCTACATGCTCTCCTGTTGTTTTTTTTTCTTCATTTTACACTCTTTGGATTAGCAATTCCAGATGTTCTTGATTTTTTTTTTTTTTGCTCAATTCATCAGTTGTAAATGTTTTAAAAAGTTGCAAAATGTTGATGTACTCAACTTCAGTTCCCCCTTGGCATATTTTTGAGCATGACAAGATTTTTGCAATATTTTAGAAAACATGCAAATTTTGATGCCAAAAAATTGCAAAATCATTTCAAGGCAGAAAAAGAAGACCATTTTCAACTTTGCGCCAAATTCATGAATTACGTGCTCCATTTTGAAGAATTTGGAGCCCAAAACAGCAAGCAATAAAACAAAACAAAAATAGGAAATTACTTTTTACAAAAACGCAAATGGTGAATATGACCTGTACATTGAAAATTGACTTGTTGCCTAGAAATGTACATGAGTGCCTAAGTTGCATAATACCGAATGATATTACTATTTATTGCCATCTTTCAACCATAAACATCTGGAAAAATCCATACAACGTTCTTTAATAGTGCAAAGCGTTCTTGTGCAAGTACTCATTGTTTGAGCTGCATATAAATCCTCCTAATCCCTGCTTAAAAGTATTACAGAAAAAAAGGAAACTCTAAAGAAGGCTTTACATTTTTCAGACTCTTGAATCCTTTTAAATATAAATGCATCTTTGACAATACCATTGCAAACCATATCTCAACTCCAGCTGTAGAGGAAAAGAAAAAAAAAATATAACCATTATCTATGCAAATTAGCGCTCTTCCAAAAGGCAGAAAACAGTATATTTAGATTACCTTATTGGAGATAGTTGTCCAATGTCTGATCCTTTAACCCCATTACGACCGCCTTACGTATTAAAACGGCAGCAAAAAAGGGTACTTTTTCTGATCTGCCATTTTAAAACGGCAGTCAGAAAAAGGTAAATAGCGCCCCCCAGCATTGTGAAATCTTCCGGGCTTCAGCTACTGGGGGTAGCTGAGACCCTCGAGATTATGATTTTAGCCGTTTTTTCCGGTCCCTAGTCAAGTGATCACCGGTATACACCGTATACTGATGACCACGTTACAGTAAATGACAGCGCCGGTAATAAATTATTTATCTCCCACTTGGCATGATCAAACATGTCAGATCGGAGATAAATCTCCTCCCCAGTGCCCTCCGGTCCCCCGGTGTCACCAAAGTGCCCTCCCCACCCCCAACCTCCTCCCGAAAATCCAAGATGGCCACGCACACATTAGCGTGCCGGCCGCATTTACCCTCTTCCTCTGCTCCGGAGGTCCTGCCAGGTCACCCCCTATATTCCCCGATGTTTCCCGGTGCTCCCCGTACCTTGTGCAGTGCTGATCCCCTGTGGCCTCCTCCTCCTTCACAATAATTGTTGGTCACATGTGCAGAGCAGCTGTCAGCTTCACTTCCTGCTTTCAGAAATGCTGGCTGGCTGAACGTAGTCTGCTGATGCTGTGACTCGGGGAGGGTAAGTGCAGATTCTTTGCACCAACACTCCTCACATCTCCATGGGAACGGCAGTGAGTCTGCACTCCTAGAAAAGGGGGGATACGTTCCCTGAGCATGCCCCCATATTGTAGAAGGTCCAGAATCGTCGTGGGACCTCCAAAATAGATTACAGCAGACCCGATTTTTTTTCATTTCAATAAATTGGTGAAAGAGGGAATGTTTTGGGGAGTGTTTTTCAAAATAATTTTTTTTTGTTGTCATTTTTTTTTTATTACTGTCAATTAGTTATGTCGGGTATCTGATAGACGCCGTGACATCACTAAGTTCTGGGCTTGATGCCAGGTGCCATTATAGCTGGTATCAACTCCATTTATTACCCCGTTGCACCACACCAGGGCACCGGGATGAGTTGGCGTGAAGCACCAGGATTGGCACATCTAATAGATGTGCCACTTCTTGGGCAGCTGCGGCCTGCTATTTTTAGGCTGGGAAGAGTCCAATAACCATTGCTCTTCCCACCCTGAGAATACCAGACCCCAGCTGTCAGCTTCAACTTGGCTGGTGATCTAATTTGAGGGGGACCCCATATTTGTTTGTTTTTTTAAATTATTTATTTATAAATAATAATAAAAAAAAACGCTTGGGGAGCCCTCCATATTGATCACCAGCCAAGGTGAAGCTGTCAGCTGTGGTTTGCTGTCTACAGCTGTCTGCTTTACCCACGTCGTTTATTTTAATTATTTTTTGGGGGGCTAAATAAAAGGCTAGGCACCCTTTAGTGACACATGAAAGACACTAAAGGGTGCCAGCTTAGAATATGCAGGGGGCTGGAACGTTATATACAGTATATATATATGTTTGACATCTATCCATTCATCCATTGTAGCATTTTAGGCTATGTGCCCACAATCAGGGTTTGCAGCGTTTTGGGCGCAGAGTGTTTTCCCCGCATCCATAATGCTGCGTTGTAAAGTAGCAGCACAGTGGAAGGATTTTTAGAAATCCCATGCCCACTGTGCTTCTTTTCTCTGCAGCATAAACTGACCTGTGGTGCAGCTTCCTGAGCCTCAGCATGTCAATTTATGCTGCAGAGACAAGAGTGTTATCTGCAGGTAGAATAGAGCTAAAGTCCACAGCAGGCTGAACCCAAATTGTGGGCATGGGCAGCTGCGTTCTCCTGTGGACAACACTCACATCTCTGCAGGAAGGCTGACACTGAGTACTAGACGCCGTGTCGCTGGATCATGGCTACATAGCCTAAAAGTGAGAAATTTGTTGCTACAGCAACATTTTTGTGAAATACCTGTGGATTCAAAATGCTCACTACATGCCTGAATAAAATCATTGAGGGGTCCAGTTTCCAAAATGGGGTCACTTATGGGGGGTTTCTGCGGTATAGGTACCCAAGGGGCCCTGCAAATGTGACATGGTGCCCGCAATTTATTTCAACTTTTCCAAAATTCAAATGGTGCTCCTTCTATTCCAAGCGGGTAGCACGGTGGCTCAGTGGGGGCAGTACGGTGGTTCAGTAGTTAGCACTGCAGTGTTGCAGCGCTGGGGTCCTGGGTTTGAATCCCACCAAGGACACCATCTGCAAGGAGTTTGTACAGTATGTTCTCCCTGTGTTTGCATGGGTTTCCTCTGGGTACTCCGGTTTCCTCCCACACTCCAAAGACATACAGATAGGGAATTTAGATTGTGAGCCCCAATGGGGACAGTGTTCCTGATGTATGTAAAGCGCTGCGGAATATGTTAGCGCTATATAAAAAATAAAGAAAATAAAGAAACCCTCCTATTTATCCAAACAGAGGTTTTTGGCCACATGTG